>NW_027070677.1:24138-35902 GCF_002906115.3 Quercus suber | reverse complement strand
TTTTTTTTTTTTTTTTTTGCTTAATACTACATGCCAGAATCAAAAGTGCATGCAACACTTAAGAGCCATTTGATAAGAGATTTTTAGTAACGTTATTGTTGTTTTGTGAAAATACGTATAGATGAAAAAATGTATGAAAATATGTGTAATGTTATTTAAACATTAAAAACTGTTATTTATCAATAATACCAAACACCCTCTTTGTTCCATGGAGCAACTAGGAGCATTATTAATACTAGTTGCAAAGCCTACTAAAATAGCTGCCCCTGCAAGTTTGGAGGAAAATTATAAAGCAGTACGTTAAAATGTTAAGGGGTGCCACAATTTTTGAGGAGAATAAAATGGGTTTCACGTCTAGGTTGGTAAGCAACAAAAGTAACAAGAGTTAATAAAAAAATTCTAAATTTTTTTTAATTGAAAGTAGATCGACCGCCTAAGAAGAGTGGATCGACTACATTAAAATTTCACCTCATTGGTTGTCCTTAAGGCAATTGATAATAAAACCCAAAAAATAAAAAATCATATAAACAATTGCAAATTTAATTGTTAACATATGAAATATTGGGGTCCTTTTTCATGGTCGGCCACATGTTAAAGTATTGAAAGGAGACTCCTCATGGTGGCCAAAAGCAACCAACCGTTACAATATAGTACACAAGATAAAAAGCCCAATTGAAGCAAAAGAGAGCACAAATGGAAAAAGAAAAAGCAGTTTCATAGCAAAAAAAGAAAAAGAAAAAACAGCTTCAGTACTTTGAATTCGGAGGTAAATTTTGTAGTTGAATTTGAGAGTAAACTAAAGTGCGGAAGAAGTAACCCAATAACCAATCTAATCCGCGTGTAAGAACAGACCACCGCGCAATGTGCATTTCCAACATTTTCGTTGTACCAAAGGCATTTAAGAGGTACAATAAATGAAGGATCGTAGATGGTAAAAAAGGAATTTTGGGTTTTGTCTCTTTGTTCTTGTAATCTTGTGAAAGATCTGATTGGAGGTCAAATAAATTAACCCTATAATTTTTAAGTCATGATTTTTTTTTTTTTTTTTTGGGTGTATTTCAAAATGCTAATGGGCTGTTTAGTTAGGCCTTTTAGAAATTTTTAATAAAAAAATTAACTTAAAATTCTGTTTTACAACCATATTTTTTAATAATTTTTTTTTATAAATGCTAATTTTAAACTTAAAATATTATTTTCCAACAGTTTATATGAACAACACCTAATGTGTTGTTGGATGGGCAAAGATGCATTTTCCTCTTATCATAATTTTTGTACTACAATTTTTATCTCAACTGTGATACAACATATGTTTAGTGATTGTCTATTACTTTTACATGAATTAAACATTTTTAGATAACTGAAACAATCCTATCAAGAGTATGGCAAAAATTGTGGCAAAAGAGATATCTCTTACTTTTGAGAGTACCATCCAAAAGAGAAGGGAAACAAAGAGGAAGTGGTAGGTGGCATGTGATGGGACTGACTATTCTGTGCGATGCAAAGGGTATTGACCATTGGTATAGACCACATTTTAGTTAAAAATTGCAACTGGTTGAGCTTAGTCTCATTTGGTTTTGGTCCAAAGAGATGAAAGCAAAGTCGTATTTACTATTTATTAATGTTGAACCGAATAAAAAAATAGAGTACATAAACAAGTGCTTAAGATAATTGTTGAGGCGAATAAAATGAGTCCCACCTAGAAAAAGTGAATTGTCTTCATTAAAAATTATACCTCGACGATTGCACTTAGAGCATGACAAGAAATTTCATGTCAATAACATTTATGTTTCAAACCTATTGAATATGAAAGAAAACCTAAAGAAGTACTGCAAAAGCGGAGAACCTAGTTGTTGCTTGTTCCATTTTTTGTTTTTTGCTGAATTGTTGCTTGTTCCATTTGGATATATCAAGTAAACGCCAGTAATATAAGCTCTATCCATATGTAATCCAGTGAAATCCTTGGCAATGAGGGAATCCTTCCTTGAACAAGTTCCATTATGATGTTATTTTTTTAATGGAAAATTCACCAAAACCACTTATTATTGGATAACAGTGGAGATAATAAAGGAATTGTATTGGGGAAAAAGAAATGAAAAACCATGGACCACATATTTCCCCAAAACAGTGTTGCTGTCATGAACATGGCAGCAATAGTGACTCCAGCGTAGACTTCAAGGCCAATTACCATTTTAGCAGTAGCAAGAAACAACTTCACACCATTTCAATTAACAGTTCTAACTTTATTATTGTACGTGCTTCTCTGAGGCCCACTTTTATGCTCTGACCGAAGTAATTAAAGATAATTGTCAGTCTTTTGATGCTTCCTCTCTGCCGTTACATAAAGTTAAGAAAAGCAACAACATGCACACGTCCAGAGAAAACTACTACAACACACACTCTCTCTCTCTCCCCCCTAGACAGTAGACTCCGAGCATCATATTAAAGTTGTCCAAACACGCGAATAAAACTTTCGGTAGCCCATACCTCTCTAGTCTCTACTTCTTTTTTCGTTTATTAAAACCTAGATCCAGATTTGTCTGGACAAATTGTTGGATATAGCAATATAATACGACAATCACTAGTCAACCTCTTCAGTCTCCCATAGGGCCCGTTTGAATGCAAAGTTAATAAAAGTCAAAAACAAAGCTCATGTCGTTTAGAGTTAACCCAAAATTAAAAATAAAAACGTTTTGCTCTAGAGTAAATCACTATTTAGCTTTAGGAAGAGCTAAGAAAAGAAGCTTTTTAGGCCCCTTTTAACTTTTCAACGCCCATGGCTGCAGAGGTATCCCAGGAAGAGCTCAATACTAAACCTTTCATGCCAGGGATTATACTCAACACTCAAAGAAACATTCACCCCAAGCCCTCCTCTAGTTTTCATAGGCATCATTGACAACATCAACACACCCTCATGTGATATATGATTTAGCTTGGATCTAGTGCATCACGTTGAGAGCGTGTTATGATCTTAACGGGTTCAGTGCAATAGGATCCTGAACCCAAGCCTTTACTTCACGTGGTAAACGTTTAGAGTAAACTAGTCACCCTTTCTCCCTAATTTTTACTGTTGCAGACAGTAAGTATATTCTAAAGAAAACTAAGGCAGCAAAAGGAAGATATTGCAACTGTTGAAAAAAAGAAAGAAACAATCCCATTTAAGAAAGCTGGTCCAGAAACCAGCTCAAAAAATCTGAGGAGTTGGTCCACTAGGACCGCACCTGCACTACCCAGTGCCACAGCTCCCTTTGCAAATGAGTGATTTGCTACTACTCTTTTTACTTTCCAGATTTTACAGAATCATTAAGTGGACCCCGACAACATATCTACCATCATTTCAAATTCAAACCAAACCTGAAAACCCGGAGAGTTTTACAGAATGGAGGGCAACCTTTCTCAAATCAAAAAGAAAAAGGAATCTTTTTTTTTTATGAGCTGCCAACAGTGGTTTCACAAGGTGCTTTGGATTCGATTATAACCCGAGCTCCTGAAGCAAGCCTGTAGAAGAAAATTAAACAAACTGTTAACCAACATTTTACCAAGAAAGTGGGATGACAATGATAATTTTTGAGAAACTAATTTGAGAAATTGGGGTAGACTCAACACTTAACTTTCTTCGATTTTGATCACTTTCTCCTCTTCTCTAAAGGAATCTAGCCTCTTTGATTGCTTTCTCCCCGAGGAAGGCTCTGTAATTCTCTTACTACCACTGTTGGATACAGTGGGAGCTACAGTTTGTGAGCTGTCAGCTCCGTCTGAAGAGTTTCTTGGTCTATCTGAAACGGGTGACTTCATAGATTCACTTCGTGGCTGCTTGCTCAATGAAGTCTTAATTGACCGTGGGATACATTTGGAACGTCCAGAGGTTGACTCCTCTTTGTGCTCAATCGGATCCAATTGCTTACATATCCTGCAAATGGCATTCAGTTTCATACTTTTCGCTCTAATTGCAGAAAATTGCAAAGGAATTAACCACACATGGAAGGTCATCATTGATGTTATGACTGCCATATCCCTACAAAATGATTTATTTTTTATTTTTAATAAGTACTCCTACTAGATGCCAAACAATCTCAATTAACAACCCATGACCCATTAATCCGCTATATCTATCCCAACAACTCCAGTTAATTCAACAAAATTATCTGTCAATCAATGCAACTAAATCAGGATAAACAAAGCCAAATATATCCTAAATTGGGTATTAAAACAATAATTCTAAATTTCTCAATGAAGACTCAATGGGCGTTCCCTGGATTTATTTTATTTAGAATTTTAGATAAGTATTATCCATGCATGTTTCAGGATCAATTTAATTAGTTCTTACAAAGTGTACTCACGCGCAAGCATCTTCACAAAACTAATCAATCACCAACTCAAGTTATTCCAATTATCAATTGCACATTTTCAACTGGCCATATAATATTTTTATAACTATTTTAAAAGTATGCTCTTTTTGCATGTCTTTTAAATTTGCTATTACCTATAATATTAGAAGTTAGAACACCTTGCTCAGCTATGCAGAAGGCCAAGTGAGCTGAACACAATCTTACATTAGCTCAGCTCCTTAAGAAATTGATATTGGAAATCAAGCATGATTTACTTTTGGCTTGTGTAAGACATTAATGAGTCTGAACAAGCGTCAAAGTGACCTGAGCCCCAAGTATTTATACACAAGTGGAAATGGTTAACAATCCCAAACACACATGTATTAGGAAAGGCGGTCCACAGAACAAATGGTTTAGGTGAAGGATACAGGTATCTTTGTTAACTGAATTCTGCCCCATCTTGTTATAATAGCGAAAAGTATGTTCAAATCCAGTTAGACTTGATCAGACAAGCTTTCGCTGGATGGAGGAACTCAAAATTTAAGAACTTCAATTCTTTTTGAACAAGATACTCCAATCTAGAAAATTTTCTTAAGAGAAAAAAAATATACATTAATGGTAAAATTAAACTTCAGATGCACCCCCAATCAATTGGGCTAAGGCTCAGCAGTTTCCCCTAAAATAAATGCACCTATCAACCAAATTGGCAATTCTTATGCTTACCATTTAGTTTTAATCTATGATAAATCCCTAATGCTCGTGTACCATAGATGTGTTCAAAAAATGTAACAGTGCAAGAAAAAGAACTCGAACCGGACTGACCTGTCAGCATTACAAGAAGAAGAGCGTTTCAGAGAATTAACTCCTTCTCCTTCTTCCTTAAGCATTTTGGTCTCAATCAAGCTCCCACTAAAATATTCTTTGTCTTCCAACCTAATGCCCATCAGCCTTGGATTCTCTGACAAGCAATCTAGCTCCCCCAACACTATTGAATTAGAGAACAACGGGGAGGGAAATTTTGAATGGGAAAACCTGGGCTTATAGGTTGGAATCAAGCCAAAACTGTGGTCCTTCACTGATACTGACCCGCATGAGATCAACTGCATGAACACATTTGTNCATATACAATAATATAATATATATATATATATATATATATATATATATAAAACCAAATATCATACTGACTAATATTCAAATTCCATTTCCATTATTTTCTTAGCATCCAAACAGAGTCACTATTTTTTTTTTTTCTTACCTCTTACAAGACCAAGAATACATAGAAGCCATGCCTCTTCCTCTCAGAACGTTAAGCCTATCAATCACATCTACACCAAAAAAAAAAATTCGAAAAATTCAAAAAGCTGAACAAAATTAGAGGAATATGAGAGAGTGAAACGACGGCGTTTTAGGTACCTCTCAAGAAAAGTCCATCGGAGGAAGAGAGAGGAACTTCCATGAAATGAGGGTGTTCGAGCTGGCGGTGACGACAGAGATAGTAAACGACGGCGACTTTGACATTCCGGGGATTCTGTTGGTACTTCGGCGACTTTTCCGTCCAAACTTTTGATCTCTCCGGACTCACTTCTCTTCTGTACTTCTTCATTCTCGCCTCCATTTCTCACTCTCTTCAGTCTCACATCGTTTTATATAGAACAAGCTTGGGTGGCCAACGAGAAACCCTAATAATATAATATAATAGTTATAAAAAAAAAAGAAGCTAAAAACTAAAAACCGAAGAGTTTGAAAGTGGAAATCAGATCTGAGGAATCAAACGGTGAATAAAACAAAAGAGAGAATAAGAGAGAGTGGCGAATCAGAAGAGTTGTACGTGGGAATTACAGAACGGTCAAGGATTGGAAAATGGTGTGGGAAAAGAAGACGAAGACGAAGAAGATAGAGAGAGGGGGAAAGGAAAAGACGAAGAAGTGATTGCGATTGATCGAGAGAGAGAGAAGGAAATTGGGAAGGAAAGGAAAACGGTAGAGGACGCCCACATTTATTGTGTTAGTTAAGTGTTGTTATATTTGACGAGTTTGTGTGTACTTCGTTTTCAAAAACGATGTTACAGTTGCGGGGAGAGAAGGGAGAGACCGAGAGAGGGACAAGACTCGAAGAAAGGGGAAAGGGAGGGGGGGAAGTAGCTTAAGCTAGCTTGGCTCATATTTTTCAGGTAATTTTTTGGCTGATGCGGTGGACTCTTTAGCATTTAACTCTCTCTCTCTCTCTCTCTCTCTCTGTCTGCTTTTTCCAGGCTTTGAATTCAATTCTTTGATTTCCTTCTTGTTTTTATTCTACTATATTTCTATTACTCTTTTACTGTTTTTTACTGTTTTAGCCCTAATGTTTACGTTACTTGTCACTTTTACAATTATTAGTACTTTATCCATGACCCTGCACCCATTATTTGACCCCGCACGCATTATTAAATATAAAATGCAAATTGAGAATATATTAATTATATAATAAATAAAATAAATTTAAATCAATGAAACCATGTTTGTAACCAATGAATCTCATGTCAAAAATAAATAAATTTTACAACTTATAATTTGTTTAAATACCACTTATTTTGCTGAAACTGAAAACTTATTGTTGAAAGTATTGTAAATAAAGGTAAAAATTAGATGAAATAGTACAGTGGGCTCATGAATAGAAGCAAAAAGTGCAATGGGACTGATGAATAGTAATAAAAATAAACTGAATAATAAAATAATTTTCATTTTTCATTAATATCCAAATGGAGGCTTAGTGTTAGTTTGGATACAAAACGCTTTTGCATTTGTGAATGGGCTGCGTTTTTTGTGTGGATCCCATGCACTGTTCATAAAATAGCAAATTTTTCTTTAAAATTGGGTCCCAACGGCATTATTCACACATTTAAAAATTATTTTGCTCAGCGTTTTCAGTTTTCAGCAATAAGTGATATCCAAACAGACCCTTATGCTACATAGATATATTGAATCATTTTGTAAAAAGAACTTTAAGAAAGTGTGTAAGTTTTAC
The DNA here is from genome assembly GCF_002906115.3 of Quercus suber. Classification (NCBI taxonomy): domain Eukaryota; kingdom Viridiplantae; phylum Streptophyta; class Magnoliopsida; order Fagales; family Fagaceae; genus Quercus; species Quercus suber. The sequence goes on along the minus strand of NW_027070677.1, from coordinate 28,571 downwards.
AGTATTAAACGCAAAAATTCTTCTCAATATATATATATATATATATATAGTTTTGTTATATAACCAAAAATATTAAATAAATTTTTAAATTTTATTTTAAATTATTTAAAANTATAGTGCTCCCAATTTTTTTGCAAGTGTGCTTGATGGTGGCATAGCCTATTAACCAGCATGAACAGAGAAGACAATGGCATGAGAAATGTGTGGTTGAGCCATGCCCCTATATGCGAGTGGGAGACGTCAGAATTTGGACAATCACCCATTAGAGGGCATGACCTTTGACTAGCCACATTTAATGGGATTAATTCCCATGTAACATAGATTACATGAGAATGGGTTACAAAAGGGCATAACCTCTCTCATTTGTTTAATTCACGGAAATCTTCTTCCTCACCATCATTTTATCATGTCTTTGGGTTCTTTCCTATGGTTCTTAGGCTGTGGATATTGTGTGAATTACTCTAGTAGCAAACACTACCATGAGCATGGTTTACAACGTGGGAAATCCCACAAGTTAATAGAAACAATGAAAATAATAATGTAGTCTTATCAAACACACTACACACTTGTTTAGAGGCTTTTTACATTTTATTTTTTTAATGTCAAATTTTTTATTCGTCCCAATTCAAAGTTTATGCATTTGCTTAGTGAGGTTTATGCCTCTATCAATAACTGAAATAGTTGAAAGTTGGATGGTCCTAACATTAAAAAAAAAAAAAAACACTTTATAAATTGTATTGCAAACAATGGATTTAGAATACGGTATAAATTGTATTGTTTTGAGTCTTGACAACAATTTAACAAAAACAAAAGCACAACAAAAGATAAAATCAAATTTTATTACACGCAATCAAGAATTTAAAAAAAAAAAAAATGTAGGCTTATATTAGTGGAAATAACTAAATATTTGTCAAGTCATTCAAGCAATTTATTCATATTCCCATGCTTCAACTGTGTCAAACCTCATATGTTTAATCTATGGATTAATTCTTTTTTAATATAAGAAAATTCTATTTGAATATATTATTTGGTTTTGTATAATTTCCCAGTTTCACTCTCCTGAAACATTTCTTCGTGATTTGCTTTTAGACTTAATTCTTCAAATGGATCAAGTGATATCACATTGCCATTCTAGTTTGAAGCAAATTACTCTGATTTGAATTTTAAAAACAAACTTCAACTAAGTAGAATTCATGATAATGCAAGCAATGGAAGCGTCTTTCAAATATAGTACAATTTAGTTTTCTTTAGTTTAAACTAGTCTATCTACATTTTCTTGTCGTTTGAACCCACTTTATTTGTTGACTGATTCATTAAAGCTCAGTTTTTCAACCTACTCTTTACAAATTCATTGTATTGGGTTTTTTGGGCCTAAGTTCATTTATCATTTGGGCCAGGTACCTGAATTGCGTCCTTACAGCAACGATAAGTAACATTGATATAACAATGAGTTGGTATTACATTTTGTGTGTACTTTGTGAAAGGAATGTCAAACCACATGCAGCATCATTTTGGTGTGCAAAATGTGAAACAAGAACAAATCTTTCTATCACAAAGTTAGAGGCACTCACATTAACTATATACTCTCCAAAAATTTATAATATATTTATCTCAAGATAATTACCATACACACACACGCACACGCACACGCACACGCAACCACAATTGCAAACTACTTCAGATACATGATTCAAATTGAAATTTTTTATGCAACTGACAAAACAAATTTTGTGATATTTGATCGAGATGCTGAGAAAATCCTAAATAAATCTACAAGAGATCTTGCTGAAAAATAAATTGAGATACAACTTATTTAAATTATCGTAAAATTATTGATATCAGAGAAGGAATCTCACATGATTTGAAAAAAAAATTAGGAAAAAAATGAATTTTCCTACTTCATTTGAATGAATTCAGTCTAAAGGAAGGTTTTAAAAATTACATAGTTGCTAAGATTTTTTATGGATCTTCAAATGACAAAAAAGTATGAAAGAAAAAATATATATACACAATCAAATATGCTATAGTAATTTTTATTGCTGCACTATTCCAAAATTAACGAAAATAAAAAATAAAATATTTACAAAAAACTGTCACATCATTCAAGTTTAATATAAATGCAAATGCCTACAAAAAATTTTAATGACAAAGTCCAAACTTTGTAAGATCCAATCAAGAATTTCTCGGTGCCAATTCATTTGTGACTAACACAAATGATGTAACAAAAGGAAAAAGTGATGAAAACTCAAAAAATGAACAAATATGGACGGACTAAACTTCAAACATTGAAGATGGAGAAACTAATGATGATAACAAACGTCACCATACCTCAATAACAAAGTATTGAAGGAAAAAAAAAATCGTAATGAAGCTTTTTATTACATCACATAATAAAAATCAATAATATAGAATGAATTAATATTCTTTTATCAACTTTTATTATATAATATTACTCCAAAATTGTTTTAATTATTGCTCATTACTTGAACAAAATAATTATAATAGATATATATGTGTAATTTATAATTGTTACTTTTTATGATGAATTCATTACTAACAAAGTTTTATAATAAATATGCTATAATATATGTATAATATTTTCCAAAAACAATTTACATAAAATATTACAACATTATCCATGCATTGCAAGGACAACTTACTAGTGTAACATAATAGAAGGCCATGTGTGATAAAAATATTAATTTATGTTCAAAAATTGAAATCGAGCAACCCAATGGTTCCATATTAGAGCATCCGTAGCAGCTGTGCCAAATGCCAAATATTTGGCACATTTGGCTCACCAAACACAAAAAACCCCCTTTATCAGATGTTCCAAATCTTATTATTTTTGCCACATGTGAACAGTATCTTCACAAATTTACCACTGTACGGACAGTTGTGGCATAAGTTTTTGTTGTTTTTTTATTCCTCTTTCTCTCTCATCTCTCCGTCAGTCTCACCATCAACCCCCAATCCTTTCCTCTCAAATTCCACTCTGTCTCTCTATCTCCCACTCCTTGTTTCTCTCAGCGCCGTCGCCCTGCTCGGCCTCGACGCTTCCGTGCTCACCAAGACGCTTACATTCGTCGCCATTTAGAATTTAATTTTTAAGAATATTTGATCTATTAATTCTAGATTCCACTAATATAAATTGTAATGTATTATTCATGATAAGATATTTCGTATCAAAATGCTTCTTAAAGCTGGTATATTAACTTCTTGAGAAGCATCATTCTTTACTTGCATGTTTTGAGACAAATGACATTTATTGTCACATGTATTAGTGTTTATTTGTAGACTTTCAACTTCAATTATTAATGACCATATATTGAAATTTTTTTCCTTTTACTTGCTTCAATTATATATTTATAATTATCTTAGATTATGAAGTATTTTAAACATAATAATAATAATTTAAGCTTGATATTTATAAAGAAATAAAAATTAAGCATGATAATAATTTGCTTACAAATATTATAATTTATACCAATTTATCTTACACTTGTATTTTTTTATGTCTCTAAATAAGTACTTTTTACTTATAATCTTTAATGGGAAATGCTAACGGGTGCTAACTATAAAGTAATATAATCTCTAAAAAGTAATTAATGTTTTAACAGCTTTTTTCATTTTTCATAAAAATTGTGTCAAAACTTTCTTAAATAAATTGCTAACATTGTCCTAAGAACATCCGTTAGCATGACTTATTTAATTAGACTAAAATCATAGTATTGCTTTGACAGATTGAGTAGTAGGATTTGGAGTGGCAAACATGGCAACCATGCCTTCGAGTGTGTGTGTCAACTTGGGATGTGTGAATCAAGGGAGTGGCTCATTTTCAACTGAATGCATGATTTTCCTCAATTTTGGATTAAAATAACACTCTATTTTCAACACAATTTTCGATCATTAATGCATGCTAAATTAATTACTTGGTTCCCTCTTTTTTCAACACAATGATCGACCATAAATGCTACCAACCACAATGACAACCACCATGATCTTTTCAAGGTAGACAACTTTAATCATTTAATAGCATTACAAACTTGCAATTATACCTAGTGGCGACTCCAGAAAAATTTTTCAAGGTGTTCCTCAACAAGTATAAATTACACAATCTAATAAATATATATATATATATATATATTGACAACAACAACAATCAGAAAATACACAAATACATAAAATTTACAATTGCCTTCTACGAGTTTTCATCTTTTGAAATCGTTGCATAATAGTTTCATTATCAATGCTACAAGCTACATCTTTTTCAATATACACAACTAAGCAATCATTCATCAATTGATCTCCCATTCGATTGCGCAGTTCATTCTTTATATATTTCATTGCTGAAAAACTTCTTTCTACCGTTGCAGTAGCAACTGGAAGGGTCAAAGCTAGCTTCACAAGCAAATAGACTAATGGATAAGTCT
>NW_027070677.1:0-15804 GCF_002906115.3 Quercus suber | reverse complement strand
TGATACTCATCAGGCATGCCGTGGACTTCTTATACCTATGTCCCTCAATGAAGTGTGTAGTGAATTGAGCGCTTAGCTCCTTGAAGGTGCTGATAGAGTTGGGCGTCAGCCGGCTGAACCATACCCTTGCGGGGCCTTTGAGTGTTGTGGGGAAGGCCCTGCACATAATCTCATCTGCTACCCCCTGAAGATGCATCAGGGTTTTGAAAGTTTCCAGGTGGTCCAGAGGATCCTTCACCCCGTCATAGCTATCTATATTCGGCATGCGAAACTTGTGGGGTAGGGGGAAGGAGTTCACGGCCATAGTGAAGGGCGAGTCGGTACGGTTGACTAGATCGTCAAGATCACTGGAGACTCGCCCCTTGAGGGCGTTCATCATGACCTCCATCTGTTCCTTCATTGCCTGCATCTCGGCGGTAATATATGGTGGAGTCGTATCCATGAGGGATGGCATGCTCACGTGCTGCCTCTCCGGTCTGCTTGGGGCGTGGCTGCCCTCAAGTCTCTCCTGATTCTTCTTTGGAGCGCTAGTCCCTTCCTGATCTTCTGGTTGGTCATTTAGTGCTGCATCCTTCTGGCGCAGCTGTTCTTCCAAGTCGAGGTTCTGTTTGGTGAGACGCTCCACGGCAGCACCGAGAATCCGAACTTGTCTCTCGAGGGCAGTCGTGGGTGGTTCCTCTCCTTGTACGTCATTAGTAGTCGCCATTGAGCGAGTGAGCACCATGCAACCCTTTAGTCCGGGAAACGATAGTATAGCTTAATTATGAGTTTCCCACAGACAGCGCTAACTGATGATGCCGAAAATATCAACAGTGAGTTGCACAATGCTCGTACCCTCGAAACGACACCTGCACAAAGAAAAAATGACCTAATAGAGAGCACCGGTGTGGTGCCGGCCAAATACCCTCCGAAGGTCAAGTTAGAACTTCTTTCAACTCTAGAGTGCTAGAGAGGGGTTAATTATGCATACCTCGATTTATGAGAGTATTAGGCTTTTATAGTAGTTGGGGGTTGACATTTTTCCTTGGAGTAGAAGTCTTTTCCTTATAGGGATCCTCATGGGCGCGGATCGCGGAATCCTTTTCCTTATAGGATTCTAATACTGATCGTGGGATACAAATAGTTTCCTTAAATACTACGTGCGGAGGCCAAGTCAGAATTTTACACATATCCATCGGCATAGGAGACGTCGACTTGCCTTATCCCCATCAGCCATGTCGTCGTCAGTTCATTGCAGCGCTACCCAAGGGCTCCGAATCCGCATCCGTCAGCCTTGGATCCCTCTGTTCTTCCAGTTGTCCGAGGGCATCAGCTAACGGGTTGACCATGATTTATTTTTATGTATCAACGACTAAATAAGATTTGTTTTTTCTTTGTAGTTTATATCAATTTTGAGTGTGTGTTTATATATAACTTTTGGGAATTTTGCTTTATTAATTTAAGACATTGACAATATAAGCACATATATATGGTATTAACATTTTATAAAAATCTTTCTTACAACCCAATAACATTCTACGTTAGACAACACTTCTAAACTATAAAAAAGCATAAAAGTTAAATAATTCTTCCCATTGTATTTTATTTAATTATGACAGATCTTTTTTTTTTTTTTAAACGCTAACTAGCAAAATGTCTGTAATATGCATATTATTAACCCAATTTTCTATTTCTAAATTTCTTAGATTTTATTATATCAATCTTTTTTTCTTTTAAATTCTTGGTGGGCAAATCAATCTCTCACTAATTCTTTTACCTTAACGTGATGTTGGTTAATTGTCCTTTTATTTAACTATCCCGTGCATCGCACGGGTTAGCGACTAGTTTAATAGTATAACAAATTTCACCCAAATTTTTTCAGCTACTAAATTATATCAAATTTAGCATAAGCAATTTTCCTATCTAACCAAAATCAAACCAGCATTCAAATTCAGAGATCCACATGAGAAATCTCCAAAATTGAGAGAAACTGCCACTACCCATTAAAGAAAAAGCATCAAATTTGAGCTCACACTCACTTCTACACAATTGACACTCAGATCCATGCACACACGCACTACCACAATACAATTATCTAATAAAAATTTAAATTTGATTGTCTATATCGTCATCACCAATGAATCATATAATTGACCATTAATTAATAAGTAAATAGCCGTTCAAATACGTGACCTTTGTTGCTAATAGACTTTCCCAATTTTATGACAATTCCCTAAAAAATTACACCATAAACAAACACATTAAACGGCAACACAAACATGGCCTTAGTTTTACTTCTCATACACCCACTAATATTAACTCCTTAAGATTACATTTTACTATAATTCTTATAAAGAACAAACTAATAAGTAACTCATAGCAGACCAAACCTGGTTCGTGGGCAGAGGGAATAGAATAAGTTTGATAAGAAAGATCTAAGATTGTAAAGATATATACTATATTTGTTAGTTTGGTACTGCTTTGAACCGAAACATAAACTTATACTCAACCAATAACTCATTAAAACAAAAAAATTTTAGTTTGACACACACAGATCTCTTTTTATTAGTTCAACCAAACACACACAGATCTGACGATACTAATTAAACAACTTGGCTTCGTAGGAGACTTTTAAGGCTTGGTTGTAGAGGGCCAGTTGATTCTAAAGGAAACGCATTTGTGAATGAAACAGTGATGTGCTCCCTCAACTCGTGTGAGTTTGTAGAGAAAAACCATGAGCTGATGTCCCTTGGCACCATTAAACTCAATATAGTGGGAAGTAAGAATGTCTCAAACTTCCTCGGTTGTGTCATATCCTCTAAATTCCATGCTGACATATAGACCGGAAGTGTTGTGCAGCTAAGAAATGATTTGATGATTCATGCTCTCCTAGTCTCTAAGGTGAGATGTGAAATCAATTTAGAATCTAATTGAATTTAGACTCTTAAATTTTTATATTCAATAATTCACTTGACACAAAATTAAAAATAAAATAGGATATGTAGCGCAAAATTAAGAATCTAATTAAAATCTAATTGGATTTTCTTTAAACTTTGGTTATTAATATTATATAGATATATAGATTTTTGCTCAAAGTGTAAGATCTATCCACAGTTGAAAAAAGAAAAGTGTAAAATCTACCACCGCGCACCCTTAGTGCGATAGTCACTCTACAAGTATAAATGCTTGTGGAGTGTGAGGGGTAAGGACTAAGGTTTAAGTCTCCAGGAAGGAATTTCACACACATATATACTTAGATTAAGTTAGAGTAGAAATTCTATCTTGTATCAAAAAGAAAAAAGAAAAGTTTCACTAAGATGGATGAGTGTAAAATTAAGTTCTTTATTAACCATCAATGCAAGCAATTACGCAATAGTGGCAGTAGTTATAATTTTATGGCTATTTTATGGAAAGTGAGCATGGAATTTGACTGGCTCAATCATAGGTTGGATCATGGATGACATCTTTGAGGAAAGCAAGTCATAAGGCAATCTTTGGCGTTGAAGAAGGCCAAAAATAAAATTTGTAAGTCAACAAGGAGACAGAGGAAGAGTTGTTAGGATATGAGATAGAGTTGCTAGCACTTGAAGAAATAAGTCTGTTTCATATAAGACGTGTTCAATTTGATTTAGGATACTTGCTTAAAAATTTAGATCAGTTTGACCAAGGATAGCTGGCTGTAGCATACGCAGGGGCTAATATGATTAAAGTAATGTTAGGGACATAACATCGTTCATAATTGCTACTATGACATGTTGTGAATTGAGCAACAAATTATGTTAGCCCTCTTGAAAAATATTATGCCCCTAAGCACATTGATAGGATTAATGCAACAGTCTCTGTTGCCAAGGCCAATGTAAGATGCTTTTTCCGGAGGTCTTTGGTGGATCTCTCTCTCTCTCTCTCAATTGCTTTAGTTACACTTTTGTATCTACATCTTTGGAGCAACTACTGCTCTTGTGTTGAAGATTCATTGATCAAGTTGTTTTATATCAATAGAAGTGTAGAACCACAACACAAATAATCATATAGCTTTTCTTTCTTTCTTTCTTTCTTTTCCTTTTTTTGAATCATATTTAATATTCAGTTAGAAAGTCCTTCTGTTCAATGTTTAAAGAAATCAAAGACTTAAATAACTCCAATGTGAAACCCCTTCTGCTAGATTGATTTGCATAAGAACCAGCTTTAGCCCATTTAGCCACAATTTTGCTCATACTCTCTCTATATGTATTTTGTTATCTTTGTTTTTGCTCAAGTGTAAGAGCTTTGTTGGGTATGTTTTAAAATTAATTGGGTATGAGCAAAGCTTAAGCCCATAAAATTTTTCTTGTAAAACCCAAGTCCATGCTCTTGAAATTTCCTCGGCTAGCGTGGGAATTTTTGGCAGCAAACAAAACCCTCAATCATCTCATATTTCCTTAAAAAAAATAGTCAGCCGCACCTTCCCCTATTTTGCAAAAAATACATAGTAGCTTGTGGCATCAATTCCTTTGTTTTTGCCTTTCCTTTTTCACTCTAATCATCTTTAGCTACTTCCTTTTTTAGAGTTCTAAGACCATCAAAATTCTGCATATATGATATTAGTTAAAAACAATAACACATATATTACTTTGAAACTTTAGCTTCTCTGTTTTTTCAGAAAATTTTCTCGGGCATTTGTGACAAGTTCAAAATTTTGTTTATAAGTACACATTAACAGAGTTGCTATTGTATCCTGGAGAGCGACCGCCTGAGCCATTTGCACCAACGGATTCATTCCAATGGGGGCGAAATTGCTTCTTAAGGATAGTGGATTTAGTTCCGTGCCTCGGCATTAAGTTTTACTTAATTCTTAATTTTATACGCTTTTGCACCTGCCTATTTTGCTTTTAAGTTAATTTAAGCATATCTTGTTTTATTGATATATTATTGATATTGCTTTGGAACTTTGTTAATCAATTTGGACAATTTTCCAAACTATACTTCCAACAAGCTATTCACAGTTGAAAAAGAAAAGTTTCACCAGGATGGATGAGTGAAAATCTGAGTTCTTTATTAACCATCTATATTAAGCATTTACGCAAAGATGTCAGTATTTACAATTTTATGGATAGAGAGCATGGAAGTTGACAGGCTCAATCATAGGTTGCGATCTTTGAGGAAGCGAGTCATAAGGCAACCTTTGACGTTGAAGGAGGCCAATAATAAAATTGTTCAGGTCAACAAGGAGACAGAGGAAGAGTTGGAAGCTATGACACTGAGTTGGTGGCACTTGAAGAAATAAGTTTTATTTTGACTTGGGACGCTTGCTTAAAAATTTTGATCAGTTTGACTGAGGACACTTAAAAACTTAGATGAGCTTGACCCAGGATAAGGTGTCTGTAGCAAATGCTGAGGCTAATATGATTAGACTAATATTAGGGATATAACACCTTTCATAATTGTTGGTATGATATGCTGTGATTCCAGCAATAATTCATGTTAGTAGTGAAGAAAAATATTATAACCCTAAATATATTGATAGGATTACTGCAACAGTCTTTGTTACTAAGGCCAAAATAAGATGCTCTCTCTAGTCTCTCTTCCTCTCTCATATTTTCTAAATTGCTTTAGTTATACTTTTTTATTAACAATTTTGGAGCAACTAATGTTCTTGTCGTCTAGAAGATTTATTGATCAGGTTGTTTTATTAATATCAATAGAAGTGTGGAACCACAGCACAAATAATCATATAGTGTTTTTTTTTTTTTTTTTAATTGAAGCACAAATAATCATATAGTTTTTTTTTTTTAATTGAAGCATATTTATGTTTAAAGAATTAGAGACTTAACTATCTGTAGTGTGATTTCGCTTTCTGGTTGGCATTTCATATTTGGCACTTTCAAAGTTTGCCACTAGAGACAACTCCAAAGTTACTCTAATAAAATATTTATATATTGGAGCCGATGGGCTAAGCGTGATGCCACGGAAGCTACAAGAAAATAAACATGTTGTTTTCTTAATAAAAAATAAATAAAATAAAATAAACATGTTAGCTTTGGAATGAAAACCTCAAATCCACGAGGGTCCCTTGAATCCACAAGGTAATAGGGTTTTGGAATCCATCAGAGATAAATAAACAAAGTCTGTATTTTATTTTTAAATATAAAAAATTGAACTGCCTAGAGGCTACAATATGTTCAAATAGTAAAAAGAAATCTTATGGCGGCTAAGAAAACGCCCAAAAACTCTAATTCGCACTAATTATATAATTAGGTGGTAAAATAGTAATTTTTGCCAAAATAGAAAATTTTAGATAATTGAAGAAATTGAAATATTATCTCTAAAAGACACCCCAAAACAAACAGGACCTTATTCTGACTTTTAGACTAAAAATTATTAAAGAAAAACAAATATTACTAAAAATAGCAAAAACACTGTTTTCGAGGCCTTAATGAAGGAATTTGCCTAAATTTGGACAACACTCAAGGCAAGCATCTCGAGTCTGAATCCGAATGTTATTTCCCTCACCCCTCCAAATGTCATGCAATTCTTACATCTTCGCCCCAATGGCCTCTACTAGCATCGCCCCTGATCTTATTGCATCGTGACTTTTAGCGCCCTTATTTGCTATTCTAGGAAGGCTTGTATTGTTTGTTCTACATCAAAACGGCACATCCAACCCTATTAGTATGGGATGGTGGGCAAGAATAGAGTTCCAAAATTCTCTCAAGTCTCAACCTTGTAATTTGTAAAATCACTCTACATGAAATCCAAGGCTTGCAAAGCTAACCATAAAATGGCTTGAAAGGTAGGTCTGTTAGCATCAAAATTTAAAATTCACTTTTTTAAAATACAAGTATACTATAGCACATTTTTAGCAAAATGTTTTCATCAAGAAGTTAAATAAGATATTCCCAAACGGATACTAATATTTTTCTCTTGAATATTCATTGATCAAGCTATTATATTAATATCAGTAAAAGTGTGGAACCACAGCACAAATAATCATATAATTTTTTTTTTTTCATTTTTTGAAGCATATTTAATCTTTTGATAGAAATATCCTCTACTAAATGTTCAAAGAAATTAGTGCTTGAACTTGGTAAGAAAGAGTAATTAAGGGTCTGTATGTGTGTTTAGCAATTTGTATGTGTGATTTAGCTTTCTGGTTGATATTCGGCACCATTACTGGAGTCAATGGCCCATGGGCCGAGTGGCACATCCAACCCCTTTAGTATGGGATTGGTGGGCAACTCCCACATAGGATTCCAATTCTCTCTCAAGTCTCAACCTTGTCATTTGTAAAATCACTCTACATGAAAGCCAAGGCCGGCAAAGCTAACCATAACTTGGCTAGAAAGGTAGGTCTGTAAGCATCAAAATTTAAATCATGCACTTCTTCTGTTCTTGACTTTTTATCCAAAAAAACAAAATGTCACATCGATTGGATTGCTAGCTCACAATGCTCTGAAGTGAAGTAAGAAGATACATGGACCATTTCTCAATTACTTTGAAAATAGATATAACTGCAGCCTAATGGGTCTGTTTGAATACAACTTATTTTTGCTGAAACTAAAAACTGAAAATATTGTAACAAAATAATTTTTAAATGTATGAATAGTATCGTGGGACCCATTTTAATATTTTTTTTTAAATAAAGTAGTTGTGGGTCCCATGAACAGTATTACTACAGTGCGTAAACAATAATTAATAGTACATGAACAGTGCTAGTTGTTCCCTCTGAAACGCATGAAAAAAAAAAAAAAAAGAAGAAGAAGAAGAAGAAAACATAGGAACCCCAAACACAGGAAACGCCGAATTCAAACCCCACCAATAAATTGGGAATTCAAGGTAATTGAGCCTCATTGAGTTTTCACCAGTTCAGTTTCGTTGAGTTCCATTTAGTGTTAGACAATGACTGAGTTAGGATTTTCAATTTTCGAGTTAGTTGGTTGTCAATTATTTTATTTTATTTTTCTAATAAGTCTTTGTTAAATTTTTTGGAATAGAATGATTTGTGGTTTGTAGTTGTTTAGGTTAATATACGGTTATTTTGGTTGATTTGTGATGTTGTTTGAATTAATATGTGAAAGAAGAAATGTTATGTGCACAACATGTTCACAACACTTTCGTAATAAATTTTAAGTAGTAAATTGTTACTAGTTGTTATTAATGAATAAAAAAAGTAATTTAAATGGTGAGTTCAAATTAAAATTAGTAACAATTTATCACTCATAATTTGTTGTAAAAGCGTTATAAAAATGTTATGTTCATGGCAAATAAAAGCCAAGATTTTGGACCACTGAGAGAGGTGGCCTAGTGGTCAAGGTGTGTAATTGCTGTCTTAAAGTCCCACATTCGAACCCTAGCAGGGAGTGGGATTGCCTCTTGCAGCTAACCCCTAATTTACAAGCACTCTTGTGGGGCAAGGGTGAGCTCTATGGTCACCCCGACCACAGTAATTATGGTTCAATCCAACATTCTCTACCAAGAGTGCATGTATGGTCATGCCCAAGGGGTGAGTTACAGTCCCCCCTTTTTATTCACACACAAAAAAAATTAAAAATTAAAAATAAATAAATAAATAAATAAACCAAGATTTTGGAGAGAGGTGGCCAATTAAGGTTAGGCCCTAATAGGTGTAGCTAGTGGTGACGGTGCAGGGTAAGCACCATTTTCCATGGTACAGCTAGTGGAGATATAACTTCAGGAGAAGTTTTAGCCAACCGTGGTGATAAGAATAAGATATCTGGATTGGTGTACAGTGGTTCTGGCCAAGTTGATATCATTCTAAAAGCAATAAGTCTGGCTCACAACAGAATTTCACCAATGGTGGAGGTTGCAAGTCGGCCGTTGTTATTGATAAATATTGCAAGAATTGTCAGCGTTTAACATTACTTACTAGAAAAATTCATGAAAGACAGACAACTGGTGACAAGGAATTGTTAACCTTGAACTAATTTTTAAAAGGGTCCGATTAGGGCATTCGCTAAGAAGAAAATTCCAATGCAGTCCAGCTACTTTAATGAACAGTCAAGCGACATTTAATCCAAAAATCTATATTTTTATCAACTTTTGCTCCGTGACACTAAATTGATAACGTTCGAAATAAACTAATCCTTGACACATATTTTAAGGACCAAATTTTGCCGTCCCTAAAATAAAGTTGGCTCTTACATCATAATCATAATTGGTGCCTTTTAAATGTAACAAGAAAAACTTGATGTCAAGAAAGATCCCAGTAGCTTCAACTTTTATTTAAAACAAAATACACTAAAACTTCCATAAATCCAAATTACGAAACCAGCAATTAAACTGCACAACTGTATGTTGGCCAGAAAATAGTGGCTACATCAAGCAACACATACATTTTCGTAGAAAACAGAGGAAACAGAATAACGAAATGAAAATGCAATTTTTCTTTCATGAGAATCAATGAAACTGCAGTTATGTAGTACTATCAAGAGTTAACTTTCCTGCAGTTCTTTCTAATCTCTCCCCTTGAACCTGTCAATGGAGAAATATTTCCCATCTTAACTATGGACTTGGGGTATTGCTCAAAGAAAAGTTGAATGTTCTCTGCGTATTTCTTTACCAATTCCCTTGATCCTTCATTCTTGGTTAAAAGAACTTGATCAGAGTTCAGAAGGCCTTTTGAAGCCAATATGTTCTTGTAGTAGTAGTTATCAAACTTTGTTGGGCTGACATAGTCCAAGAAAAACAGGTTCTGATCACCACCGGATCTTGGGCATCGGGTTTTCAGTTGGGCCGCATATGATTGATCAAGTGTGTAGTCGGGCTGTCCATTTCCTGACTGGTTGTACAGTCTTTGCCTGAAGCTGGTGCACCGGGAATTTCCAATTGTATGGCTCCCTGCATAACAAAATTAAGTTCACACACAAACATTCAGATTATGATATTGGGGAATGTATGAGTTTTAGAACTTAGTATGTATTTCACTATTTCTCTTTACAAATAAAAATGGTACACAATAAAGTAGTATGTAGTAGACGTATATTAAAGTAAAAAATAATTTGTCAACTTCGTACCTCAGTTAATTACGAAAAGTATCATGTCGGTAACATTATTGTCCTAATTTTGTCCAATCAATGTTTAGAGCAATCTCATTTGATGACACAAAAGAGAGCATGTCTTAAAGTTAAAGGACCCTAGCTGTATGGCATAAGCAAGTGCATTAGTCCTTACCAGATAGGGCAACAAGATCAACAATATCAAGCCCTTGTCGCTTGAACTTAGTGAGGATGGTCTGGAATGTGTTGTTTGGAGCAGGAATATTGTTGTTAGAACCACTCAAGCTTGCACTTCGGGAGTCTCTTCTGCCTAATAGTACCTCCCAGCTGGGCCCACCTCTCTGTGTGCATCCAAAACAAGATCAGAATTGAGTATTGGCCATGTAAGAGTAATTTGGTTGTGCCCGATTAATACAATGCACTAAAAATGTTATTAATACTTACCAGAACAGTGCAATCTCTTGCAGCTATGGCCAAAAGGTCAGCACAAGATACTGTACGAGGGCACTCTTTCTCCAGTGCAGATTTGATCTCATCAAGGACTTCAAAACCTCGAGCTGAATTCCTGTTAGGATTTGACCTCTTTTCACTGACTATGCTTCCACTGCTGTCTAACAGTACTGAAGCATCACAGCCCTGCAATATAGGCAACTTGTGTCAACCACACTAAGCCATCGTGATACATAATAGAGTTCTGCTTATGAAATTTACAAGCACGGGTAATAATATATAGTCCTTGTAATTAGCATGTTGCAATATGATTGAATTGAATTTAAAAAGTTAATGAGAGCTAGTCATTGAAGTGACAAGTTATAGCAAGCTAGTAGCAAGACCTGGACAAAACAATCATGGAAATGGAGCCTGAGAATTGAAGCTGCCATACGGGCTTCTTTGGCCACAGCCTTGGCCAGTACGGACCTTACAATCTCTTGAGCTTTTGGGCAAGAGTGGTCATAAAACTGTGGGTGAAGGCAACCACCTTTGGTCTTGCTAGAGAAGCAAAGAGGAGCAAAAGCACAAAGAGAAAGAACCAAGAGAAAACTGGTGAGCTGAGACATTATTGTCTCTCTTTTTTGTCTCACACAAGGTTCTAGACCAAGACTTCTATAAAACACTTGCAGAGAAATTTCAAAACTTTGATATGATGAGAGGTGGATGGCTTTTGAGTATTTATAGGGAAAACTTTGTTGACAATATTAGACGAAGTCTCAAGAAGAGAGAAAAAAAAATTAGGGAAGGGAACAAAAAAGTTGGAGTTGGTACTAACTTGGTAAAAAAAGAAACGCTGGACCGCCTGGACACCGTAGTATGTAGTTTTGCATACTTTGGCTTATTACTAGAAGCTCTTAGCTGATTACAGTGAAGCAACCTTTTGAATTATCATAGCAATAAATCTAGAATCACATCCAATTTCATGACATACTAAAGTTTTAATTGGTTGACTCACTACATACGAAAGTTTTAATTGGTTTTTTTTTTTTTTTTTTTTAAAGGGAAAAGTTTTAATTGGTTGATTCTATGTGATCGACACTCTTTCCCACTATTTTATACATAAATCTACTACTAACTATCCACTACTTCAACACATTGTGAAATTGTATATGTCCGTTGTATTGTTATTAAGAGACTAAAGTTATAAAATGATTTGAAACTATTAAGCTCGGTTGATAACTAAATTGATAAAGAGGCTTTTAGATTTGTGAATTGAGAAATGATAAAGAATGACATTGTAAAAGTGTTGTTATTTTATCTTATAAATATTTAATTTCACACATGAATTCAAATAATTCAATACTAATGATCAACGACATTGATTTATTGTTGTTATTATTATTGGCATCAACTTTGAATGTCTTTTTGATAATTAAAAAAAAAAGGGCATTTTCATGTTTTCACTTTTTTTTGGGAAAAAAATTGAATAGAATTTAAAAGAAATAAAAGTTTCAAAAACTTATAGATTTCCAAAATCTACCATAGAGTGATTTCTAAAAACCCCAAGAATTTGTTCTAATAGTCCCTAAAGTTCATGAGATTCATGACATCTTAAATCCAAGCTCTTAGCTAGCATCTTAAGGCCAACCAAGGGCGAAGTCAGAAATTTTTGTTTGATGGGCCGAGTTGTGACACTAATATATATTAGTCAAGAAACCACCCCCCCCCCCTCCCCACCCCCCACCCCACCCATGCATATATATATAGTTATACACACACACACCCACTTTTTTTTATATGATAAGTTATATATATACACACACCCCCAAAAAAAGTTTAGTATTTTTTATCAAAATTATGTTTGATGACAATCTTTTACCATTTTCATCTTTTATCTCAATTGAACTAATAAAATTTTCAAAAATATGAATAATCCAAAATTTGAAAGAACAAGTTTGGCTCCAAACATATTTAAAGGTATCTTGCTCTAACCCATTATGTGGCAACTAAAGAGACAGTTCATACATAGTTTTAGTCACAAAATTTTTTAATGAGTTAATGAATTGTTTAATTGCCACATAATATGGATTGAAAAAGATAGATCTAAATATGTTTGGTACCAAATTTTATAATAAAAAAAATAACAAATATAAGAGCAAATTTTACAATGAAAATAAAATGGAGAAAAATAAAGTATTGTCTTTAGAACTGATGATGTATGGGATCAATTAGTTGAACACTTCGGCTTCGGTGGACCACAACACTAGCGGAGGCCTACAAAGAGAGAAAGCAGTCAAAGGGTGACCGGTGTGAGCCGGCCAAACACCCTCCGATGATGAAGTTAGTTTCCCTTCTAATGGAGTTCCAACTTTACTCAATGTAAAATCTCAGGAATTTTTCATACCTTTGTGTGGCGAAGACTGGGCCTTATATAGGGTACCCTAGGACGGTTACTAGTTTAATAACTTCCCCCAGAATCTCGGAATTCGGACATAACCTCCTCAACGGCTACAAAAAGTCATAACCGCCATTGGAAGTTACATGTAGTAGAGGGATTCGTGGCGATGAACGCGGGTTGATGAACCGCTACGAAGTTCGCCGAGTATTCGTGTAGTCGTCCATGTGCTCTGCGCATGGACGACTCTTTGTCGTGTCGTGTGGTCGTCCATGCACCTAGTGCATGGACGACTCTCTCGACTTGATTCCCTGGATTGATCAATTGCCCAACATTCCAAGGACGTGGTACCTGGACGAATTGAAGATGGCCTAATGGCCTGATGTTTGGCTAACCGCAACTCTCTGGACGACCCGTCTGGACGAACCACAGATATGATTTTTGGTTATATCAAGAACTATTAGACGAATTATTTTTTTAAGAGCATTATTAGACTAACTCAAATATTTTGGGGGGTAGGGGGGCAACTCCTATCTTTATAGGCTAAACTTTCAAAATGTTAAAATAATTACCCATGTGTGTAGCTCTAACTCTAGGGCCAACCCTAAGGTTTCCTCTCTATAATTATGTGGCATGTATAAGACGGAAAGACTAAACACACATCGGGATAGTCAAATACTCAAAGAGTTTTAGTCACTCAAATTGAGAAAGAAACTCTTTATCAAGGTCTTTTCAAAATTTGCTAATCAAGGTTAAAAAAAAAAACTTGAAAAACTTGCTTAAACTATTTAGCTACCTTAGATCTTTCCAAAATTTGCTAATCAAGGTAAAAAAAAAAAATTAAAAAAACTTGAAAAACTTGTTTGAACTATTTAGCTACCTTAAAGCTCTTATATAAGGCCTTCCTAACGCAATGTCAAACGAGCAAGATAAGAAAGAACAATTCCATGGGGTATCTTAGAAGAAAGTATAATTACAGTGGGTATCTTAGATTGTAGTCATAACATTTCGGTGGAAAGGAAGGTCTAATTAAGTCAGGGCCCTTGCTCCTTAGAACTACATTTTACGAAATTTCTTGCTTAAAACCATTAGTGGATCGACTTTAAATTCTTGTAATACAAATTACAGCATTGTAAATTAACCATGGCTATGAAACCTACTCATTGAAATCAAGTTCTAGGCTTCTAGCTTGTTCAACTGTGTTCACTTTTACTCATTGACATGATTATGAAGGAAGTGTTCAGTGAACCCATGTGAGCTAGACAAGGTTCTCAGTTGATAATTTAATTGAACGTACAACTAGAATTGGTCAACATGAATCATGATATTATTTTTTGTTGTTTTTTTTAAGTTACATGGTGAACACATAAATGAGAGGAGGTCCCAAAGTGGAGGGAGACTCATCTGCTCTGTTGACCAAATGAACTCACTAGAATTATTGATCAAGGTTCTTTCTAAACACCTTCTCAAAAAAAAAGGTTCTTTCTAAGCATGATGCCCTTTTAATTTTTAAATTGTGACTATAATGACTAAAGGGAAAGTGAACCCGTGACCAACTAGAACTCATTAACATGTTGACTCTTCTTTTGCTTTGGTTCCTTTATTTTATTTTTCTAGCGTTGCCGAAGTTTACTCTGTCCTATTACAATAGAGTAAGCAATAATTGACACAGTTCTTCAACAAAATAAATGTGAATGAACATTTTTTTGGCTGTTGTACAGTCTTATTTTTAATTTTACATTCCCACCCCCTCTTTTTTTCTTTTTTTGGGTACTTAGTTGTTTTCTTTTGACATTTGATACGACCCACATTAAAGAAAATTTGGCTTTACACGTTCTTAAAGGATATGGCCCTGCAGAAATCAATCAAGATTAATAAATAGAAATAGTAGGTGATTGTATTCTTGTTATATATGTATTCAGACAGAATCAGAATAATGCAATAGTCTGAAACAAGATAAAAAGGAATATTAGGTTAATCTGATCCATCCAGTAATATGATAAAAAAAAACATATAGGTGGGGTAGGAAAACTACAACTTTTAGCCTATGATTCTTCAATTGTAAGCGACTTTTTTTTTTTTATAATCCAAATTAATTAAAGCCATCAAAGAACATATTATTAGCATATGCAGTAAACATTCATCAAAAAGCATATGCAGTACACTGTACACCCCTATTTGATTCTAGAAAAATTTTAAGACCAAATAAAATAGCTCAATTTGTGCAACAACTATTTACATAAGTAGTAAAAAAAAAAAAGTGATAAATTTATGTAAATATGACAAGTAATTAATCACAATTTATCACAGTAATATAACAAAAATTATAACAATCTATATAATACTAGAGCTACTCTCGATTCCATCAACCTTTCCCAACTGATATGGCCGTGCGATGACCACAAGGCATGATCTAATCCATTCCATCAACCTTTCCCAATTGATATGGCCGTGTGATGACCACAAGGCATGATCTAATCCATTGAACCATGCACAGTCCTTTCCAAACAGACAATGCTGACCGTACATGTGGCGAAGAATAATTACTTGATCAATCAGCATCTGCTTTTTTTTTTTTTTACCGTCACGTCCATGCAAAAAATTGTAAAATTTTTTTTTTCTAAAATTTGAAAATGATGCATGAACTTATAGAAATTAATAAGACCCTGTTTCTCTTTCTCGTGACATTATAACCTATCGGATCAGATTTACTTGCTTTAACGTCTTCCTTTACCCATTTTATTTATTACTCGGGATTCCCTATTTTGATAGAGACCTTAACACCACACACAGTGTGTAGAGTAATTCCATTGTACCTATACCTATGGCTATGGCTATGGCAGTGACATTTGCTTCGCTTGTGTGATTTCTACGACTCCTTACGTTATGAACACCCCACGAGGACTTTCAGTACTTCTCAAAGATAATTGAAAGCTATTTCCAGGGTTTGAAAAATGAAACACGCAATGATGGATTCCAACAAAAACATGTTTTTTTTTTTTTTTT
>NW_027070676.1:0-35943 GCF_002906115.3 Quercus suber | reverse complement strand
GGAAAGTTGGAAACCAATAGATTATAATAGTGATATCAACATCATATTGATGAACATGGTGAATATGTTAAAGGTAGATTTAGAGATCAATAATGTAAACTAGCATTTACACGTTTTCCTAGTAACACTAAACATTGACTCATGACCTTGTTTTTCAAGGGAATTTTCATTCTACTTTATATCTCCTATTTTCATGTCCTACCATTTTAGAACCTATCATCATGGACAATCCAATTGCAATTAAATAAAGTAAATAATTATTTTTCGTGTAACTCACTCATATACAACATATAATAACCTTAAAGGATTATTGAAAGAAAAAAAGGGGAAAAGAAAAGAAAGAAAAAACCATAGGGTAAGAAAAAGGTGCTATTCCTTGAACCTTTTTCATTGTATGAATTCAATCTCATTTGGTCCTTTAGTTCCTAACTTTTATCCCATAAAACCATATATACAACAACTATGCTCCAACAACCCTAAAAATAGTTATAATACAACAAATGAATCAAAATCATATACAACAATTAAAATCTTATTAATAATAAAACAATAAAATAAAGAAATAGCACTAAGAGAATTGCCTTGTAGGAAAGCACTACTCCTTCCTTTGAGAGAGAAAAAGAGAGGTTTTTTTTTTTTTTTTTTCTAATTTTTATTATTATTATTTTTTAATTTTTATAAATTAAACATGAAGAAGAGAGGAAGCGTGCGTGATGAGATACACACACACACACACACACACACACGGAAAGGACTACTCCTTCCTTTGAGAGAGAAAAAGAGAGGGTTTTTTTTTTTTATAATTTTTTTTAAATTTTTAGAAATTAAACATTAAAAAGGGAGTGAAGTGTGTGTGATGAGATTAGTGTGTGTGTATTAAATCCAAAAAATAACACACACACACACACACACACACACACACACACTCTTATATTTATTTATTGCTTATACATGAAGAGTGTTTGTAATTTTGATTTAACATATGATATTTTCTTACGTAAAGAAAAACATTTACATCAAGTAATAAGACTTTACTTCTTTGCAAAAAAGAAAAGAAAGTAAGTCTTGACATATCTAAAATATACAAGTCAAATTAATAGAAATAAAACATAATTAAATTACGTATGGTATACATTAAATACACTTTAGTTTAAAGAGTTGTGTATAATATAAGAGTAATTAGAGGGAACCAAAAATGCATTAGTCAATTATATAAATTTATTTCATGTTTTTAGTAAAAATCTAGGGGTTCCATTATCTAAATTTATATCCATTTTTTTTTATACCAAAAATACAAAAAGGAGGGAGGATTTTTGAAAAGTCAGGCCCCCCTAGATCCTCCCCCCGATCTAGAGTGCATTTGTATGATATAATCATTTTATTAACACTAAATAATTTTCGTCTTCTTGATTTGTTATGTGGGATTTTTTCAAAACTTTTTATGAAAAGTGATAAAATCACAGGTGTCAATATTGTACAATACACGATACGTATCGTGTATAAAAAGTTTTGTATCATAAAAACGTATTTTAAGTTCTATTGTATTGTGTGATACAATGTATGTATCATATCATAAAATTGTATAATACATAGACAAATACTTTAAAATTGTTAAAATGTTTACTTTTATTTAAATCTAATAAGTTGTTAGACTTGTTTTTAACACAAAACTATTAGGTTAGTTAATTTAGCCTAATGAGATAACATGTCCACAATTTTTTTTTTTTTTTTTACCTCCTTCTCTTACAAAATTTAGACTATACACTTACACTTCACTTTTATATTTACAAATTTCTTTTCTATACTATGAATAATGTATTAACTGACATTATAATTATTTTTTATTTTTGTATTTATTGTTATAAGTTTAAGAAACTAGAATGCCAAGATGAATTATTTAAAAAATATATATTAAAATAAAAGAACAATAAGAGATAGTAAATGTTGATGATGATGAAGAAAATTTCAATGAAGAAATAAGTTTACAAAATGATGAATATGGTGATAACATTGACTTGGATGGAGTTGATTAGGCAATATGATGAATATGTTGAAAACAAATTATTATTTTGAGTCATTTGTAATGTATTATCATTTTTGAGTTTAATCAATTTAAATATTTATGTTATAAACACATACTAATGTGATTTATTAGTTAGCATGTTAAATATTATTACATAAGTGATGATAAATTAGTCATTAGTTGAATACATTCAAAATTTATAATGAATATACTTTTTATATATGTGTGTATATATATATATATAATTTTTTTATAAATTTTATTAAGCATTTGTATATCTTACGATACATGATGCAGAAAAATAAAAAATTAATTTACAATGCAAATCACGTTTTGACAACTATGGATATAATCATATTGTACATGGTTAGGTTATTTTGTGATTAGGAAGACTCATGCAAAGAAAGGAAAAATATGTGTTCATAACCTGCATGACACGAACAAACACCATGAAGTGAACAGTGGTCAAGAAAAATAGCCTAAAATCACTCTGATGATCAAACTAGAGTCTCATATGGGTGAAAATTGTTTGCTGAAAGTGTTTGGGTTGAGAATGCATGTTTGGATTATATGGGAAGGGCTATCTATATTCACAATTAATCACATTTCTCGCTCAAACGTGACATTGCCTAATTTGTGCTTTTGGTGGATTTAATGTTAAGACAAAATTTAAGTACAGTACCTTAGGTGCTACTCATTATGTTTCCCTTTTAAGATTCAACAATGTGGCTATTTAAGTTAAAAATACACTTTCATCCCATGAGAAAAAATTCATATGACAAAATTTTAAAAGGAAAACTTAAGAAACAATACCTAAGTAATATATCCAAATCTCGCCCTTAACATTAATTAGTTTGTTTTGTTGGTCTAAGACGTCTGCCCATTTTGGCTTTGGCAATTTGCATTCGACAAACATGCCACATTGGATTTAATACAAAGTGAAGTTGTTAGTGGTGCAATTAATGCATGGTGACCATTTTTAACCATCCGATCTACCTTTTGAGGACTGTACTCATTAGATTAGTTTTAAAATATAGATTACTAATAAAAATGGATGGTGATACTGATATGAAAATGAAATTGAATATGAAGATACAAAATGAAAAATCTTAAATTTTTAAGTGTAATTATATATATATATATATATTTGAAGATATGGTAGAATTTGGAATCTATGATATTTATTTCATGACAATATATAACTCTTTACATTGTTTTTAGATATTAATTAATTTGTAAGATGCGAACTCAGATCCTTTATTCAATAATAAAAAAAAAAGTTTATGTTTGAGTTAATTGGAATCTATATTTCTGCATTTTCTATGTAAAAAAAAAAAAAGAAAAAAAAGAAAAGAAAACTATAACAAGAATTGAATCGATCGATGGAGGCCTCTCTCTCTATCCCGCTGCGCGTGTATTTTCAACTGGGAAGCTTCTATGTTCGCATTTTGCTATGTGAAAAAGGTAATTTTAGCTTTAGCTTTAAAAGTCCTTTGGAGTAAATGGAATGACATTATCGTCCTAATTGTATTATAGAAAGAGTTTATTGTGTTATTGCGATGAAAGGTATAAGCATAAAAGCAATTTGTCCACTTTAGCGAGGTGGTGCTGTGTTGGGTAGTGCTGTATACTTTGAAGTTTGAAATTTGAACCCACTATTTATTTCACGATTAAGTTTAACACCATGTTAATTTTCACAACTTTACCACGTGACAAGTTGTAAGTGATGGAAATAAAATGATAGGTCCATGTGGATTTATAATTTCGCTACTCTTGAGTTGCCACGTGACAAAGTTGTGGCAAAGTTGTGAAAATTGATGTGATGCTAGACTTATTCTTGTTTCACTTCAGATTTTGAGGGAGTTGGGGAATGGCCCATATGATGCAATGACTAGAAATATACATTGTAACATAATATAAGTTTACATGCATGAAGCTTAGAAAAAACAGCATCCCAGTTTGTAGTTCAGTGGTTAGGGCCTTGATGTGAAGTAGATATTGTGCATTTTTGCTCAAATTCTTGAAAGCAACAATGTAACATTGGTTTGGTTTAATATTGTTATTGTCAGTTTCTCATTAACTTCTTGAGGTGGATTGAAGTTAGGCTATGGTTGTGTTATTATTGTCAACTTTATATTAAGTGTACATTTAGGATGAGCTGAATTTTTTAGCTTATTTACACTTTCGGCTTATTTTTGCAACTATTTATAGGTCCTATTGCACTTTTTGATACTATTTATGGGTCCTACTGTACTATTAAACTAACTTTTACTTTTATCTACAGTACTTTCGGCAAAAAATTTTCAATTTCAACTAAATATGCTGTTTTCAAATTGATACTAAAACTTAATAAGCCTTAATTAGAACCTCTTTATGCACAAAGTGTTTGAAAGTTTATAGAAAAAAGGTTTGAGTTGCTGGGTTAAAAAAATATTAACTTTTACCTTTATCTCCGGTACTTTCAGCAAAAAGTTTTCATTTCAATTAAATAAGTTGTTCTCAAACTGACACTAAAGCTTAATAAGTCTTAATTGGAACTTTCTTATGTACAAAGTGTTTGAGAGTTTAAGAAAAAAAGGTTTGAGCTGTTGGGTTAAAAGATGCTTAATTAGCTTTAATTATAAATTAAGTGTTTGTCAATGGAATCATTTGCACAACAACGGCAAGGAAAAGAGAAAATCATTTGCACAACAACCAATGGCTTGCTTCCTTGACTTCATTGCTTGCAATTGGATTAACAATTAACCATCTACTAAAGCCTAAATTAATGGTATTTCAAAAAAAAAAAAAAGCCTAAATTAATGGAATTTGCCCTCCACTTTTTCACTTTTACTTTTTTTAACAACCATTTCTCTTTTGTCCTTTCTTTGGTATTTGGTTTTGTAGTTGTGCCTGTGATTTTCTTCACCTCTCAACTTAGTACATGCAACTTCCAGTTCTTCCAAATTTAAAATTGGGCCTGTCAAAGTTCGGCTGCCCACATTACTTTAAATTGGGCCTTATCGAAGTTGAACTTGAGGCTGTCACATTTGCCTAATCGAACCATCAGACTTCTCAAATATTATTCTGGAAGGGGATGCCGCAAATGTTCTGAAGGAGAATGAAGAAAAAGCCTTATTGGGTCATCTCCTCAGCCATTGAGTAGAGCTTTTGTTAGGAAAACTTAAATGCTGGTCTCTCTCTCTCTCTCTCTCTCTTATATGCAGACTGTAAATTCTCTAGCTCACAATTGGCTGCTTGGGCCTTTAGTACGTAGAAGGTTGGGCCAGCATCCATCTCTGACTTGTTGAATTGGATTTTTGTTCCAGATTACAGAGATGGACAAGGGCCCTTCTTCCTTCTTCCTCTCTTTATTTTTATTTTTATTTATTTTTATATCCCTATTTTCCTGTTGCCTTTGCTCTGCTTAATATGTATGCATCCCTCTTCTTTGCTGTTTAATGAAAGAGGTATTATTCAGGAAAAAAAAAAAAAAAAACTTAAATTGGGCATATCAAATTAGGCTATCCAAATCTTGGAGTTTGCAAGATTAGTATCTTTTTTTGTTTTATTTTATTTATTTTTTATAAATGCGAGAATAGAATTCATTGGCTATCTTTTATCCTAGAAGCAAGTTAGTTTTCATCGTGATGAGTTAAACCCTGTGTTAGATGGCCTTGCCAGCCCTAGTACTAATGTGTCTTGCAAACTTGAATCCTAGCTGCTAAGGTGAGATGAACGAGATGCTTGACCACTGAACTCCTACTTATCATTGAAAAAAGAAGAAGAAGGCGAAAATTTAGTAATTTCTATGGATACATAAAACAATATAACACACAAATCAACCTGTGGTCTCTCTGCTTGGTGTTCTTTTGTAATGTGTGCTTCAGTGGGCTCTCTGTTCCCCCTTTTTTTTTTCTTCTTCCTCTTTGAGAGCTTTTCGTGGTGTTTGGCTGAGGATGATGCTTAGTGTTCTCTGCCATCTTTATTTTTCTTAGTGTTCCCTTCCTTTCTTGTTTCTGGAGTAATGCTTGTTGTTTTTAATATTAGTATTCTATTTTCATTAAGTGTGAGATACTATTACCAGTGCACCATTTGGCTTTGGGTGAGTTGATGTCTCCCATAGTAAAGTAAATGGAGACTCGGAGAGGAGGAAAAAAGAGGTGACCTAGAGCATATTTATTAAGTACTAGTAAGCTAGTAGCTAGCCCCTAGCCAGCGTGTGTTAAAGAAAGTTCTACAAGAAAATGAGAAATATATATATATATATATATGCTTATAAACAACAACAATTTTTCCATTATTAAAAGAATAATGCTAGAGATATAAATTTTTTTACAAAATGTTTTACAAAATGCTTACGTGGTAAGTGGTTATTGATAAATAAAAAGGTAATATAAATAATGAGTTTAGATAAAAACTAATAAGAAACTGATCACATCAACATTTTGTAAAAATGTTATAAAATAGTTTGTGGTTGCAGTATTACTCTTACTAAAATACTACAACAACAACACCATCAAAGTTTTGGTCCCAAGTTTTTGGGGTCAATTATGAATTCTGAAAAGATTATTCAAGGTTAGTCATATTTTATTTTTTTTTCTCCATTCTACTTTATTTCAAAAGCATAATTTGTTACTTTCTAAATTAACATGTCATTTTTAACTATATTAATGTTATCTGTCCAAAATCAAAATGAAAAGAACCAAAAAAAAAAAAAAAAAATTCAAGAACTCAAAAGGTAAAGGAAAATATTTATTCTTAAATAAACATTTACTTAAATTTTACGCTACATATATCATTTTATTGCTCCATTATAAGGTGCCGCGCCATTCCCTTCTGGCTCTTGGCAGAGCAGGCAGTGAGCCTCGCAGCTAGCAAAGGCAGTAAAATATAATTATTCTCTTGTTTGCATTCAGGTCTTTGGAGATAGAAATTTCGGGCTTTTGTCATGCGATTGAATTTGCAATAAATTTGGAAAATTAGAGAAATGGAGATCACTACACAAGCAAACACCATGCCATGAGAAGTCTCGGTCACCTTTAGCATGGTATCAAGATTCTACTTAGTGGTCTTAGACATGTAAAAATTCGAATATTTTCTGGGTGGAAGGATTAGCTAAAGAGTCTCAAAATCAAAATGATATACCCCATGCATTTCAAATATTTTTCTCATCATCATTGTTGTACAACACTTATAATTCTTAATAAAATTACATTATCTTATATATATATATATATATATATATTTGTTTGTTTTTCAAAACAAACATCTCACTGCTTTGCTTACAAAAAGGACACAATTAATGGAGCAATTTGACATCACTAATATTATTTTTATTATTTCTAGAGAGAAGAGATGAAATTTTCATTTCTATTCTCATGGTTTGTTTTGCTCATTGTACATAAAAACTAAAGTACTCTTTTGGCCTCAAAGTTTGAGGGTTTTTTTTTTTTTTTTTTTTTGGATTTTTAATTTCAAATTTATTTTTTTGGCCATTCATGTTTGATCGATTTTGTTTTCATATTGGCTTTGCCATCCATTTCTGTTAATAATTTTACCATTAAGTGCTAGATAAGTAATGTCTATTGAACCACATCATAAATGATTAAGTGGCATGAATCCATGAATCAATCCATGCTTGCTTAGGTTTGCAGTTAATCTCCCAACTCTTTTACATGATGAGATTATGGAATGCGCTTGAGTAAAATTTGGTGAATATATATTTTTGGGCTATAGATTGACTCCGGTTAATAAATTCAATTATCAAAGTTAATTAATTAGGTCAAATTACATGCAAATTATGGAGGCACCAATAAATCAACAAATAAACTGAAAGCTCAAATTAGTGTGAAAACACTAGAGTTTGTTCATACCCCAAATTAAAAAATACGGCTAGATTGCTTTTACCTTAACTTATCAAAGTGCAGAATAAGAGTAAATAAGTGCAATAAACTGATAACAGTACTCTAAGCCATATCCAACCACAATGAACAATAAATAACAAGCTTAAAGAGAAGGGAAGAAAGATGCAAATACAAGATAACATCAAGACGTGTTATCAAAGAGGAAACCGAAGAACTCGGCGAAAAACATCTTCGCGACCCTCCAAGTCAAAATCGATCCATTAGTGAATAAAGTTAGAATACATGAATAATAAAAGAACCTCCAAGTCTAGTCTACCCCAATGTACTTGAGCCCTCCAAGCTCCTACTACCAATAGACTTCTTAGAGTCTTATTTTCAATATCTTTCCAGATCCCGCAATTTAGCCCGATTGCATTCACCACTAAATGGCTCATTCAAATGCTTCTCAAAGGCACCAAAACTTGGTTCAACACTCAGATTGGGTGTAGTAAGTGTTTGGGCTAAGAACATCTCAAAAATGTAGAGATGGAGAGGTAGGAGTAGAAGAAAACCAAGAGAATGTGTAGATGATTATGAGTATAACAATTTTTAACTCTCAAGTGTTTTTGCTAGGGTTTCTCTCTTAGTACTCCTTACATTTTGTGAGTAATAAGAGTATTTATAGTATGGGTAAAGAAGTTAGTAAAACACATTATCTTTTTGCCAAACAGAAAGTTTCACGGATACCTCGCGAGATGGTCTTTCTCATGAAGTACTCGCGAATTTGATAGTTTGGCATGATTCTTTAGCTTCTAGTCATATGTTTTATATGTGGCCTTTCGCGAGATAGTTTCTCGCAAGTTAGTAGTGAACTACACTGATTCTTCTTTGAAACTTGATTCTTCGCCAATCTCTCACACTCATCCCTTACAATTAAAGCTCACATAAATATAAGGAAATGATTGAAGAAATTACAATTAAATTTGGCACAGAATTAAAGCCAACAAAGGCTAGTTGGAAATCACAACTTTACATAAACTAATATGCAGCAAAAATTAAATAACACAGTGATTTGTTGATGAATGAGGAAAACCTCTTGTAAGGCAAAAACTTCACCGGGTGAATTTTAGATCACCACTCCCAAGAATCCACTAATTAACAATCAAGCGGTTATAAATATGAAGAATCTTACCACTACCCTAATCTATCCCAAAATATCAACTTACAGTTGAACTTTCACTTTAATACCTAATTGGACTTGATCTTCTAGTAGACTTCTTAACTTTGCACAAATCTCCAATTTGTGACTAACTCCTTTGCATAGATCTTAATACGTGACTAATTCCAACAACTTGAATGATTTGTTGTTGGCTACAAAGTTCTTCACTTCAAAGACGTTAAATATCAGGATGCACTTGGTTACAAAACCCTAATGCGCATAAATGTAGTAGCTTCTCACAGAGTATATAAGTTTTAAGTCTCTGTCTCCATACTTGATGACTTTTGAAATAAGCTTTTTATATGACTAGGGTTATAGAGAGAGAAACCCTACTCATTCAAGTCATCATGAGCTGAAATTCAGATCTGAGAATTCTGAATTCGTAAGTTTCAATAGATTGAGCTTGTGTTGAGCTCTCTCATTAATCCTTGATAGATGCTAGTGTTGAAACTAGTGTCGAGCTTTAATGAAACAACTTTTCTTCATTTGTTTTTTGGATTAATTTTTATGTCTTTAATGAAACCACTTGTAAAGTAAACTTCACACACTTGATGATACATTAAACCCAACTTAGATATAGTCAATTACAAGTAAAATGTGTTTTGTTTAAGGATTAACTAATACATAGAAAAATATGACTCTATCATATATAAATAAATGGACATCTATGATGGAATTAATGGGTTTGCATGTATGATGTGGTTAGTTATAAACACTTGTAAGGATGTATGTATAGTTAATTTTAGCCTATAACTTTAGTTGCTTGAATTGAATTTACTTTCATTGTAACTTATTTTTGTGTGTTAAAATGGGTATTGGTTTTGCATACCAATTTTAGTTAGTGATGTGAATTCCTACTATCATTTATCAATAAGGCTAGATCCAATAGAACTTCTAGAAAATATTTTCAAGTTGTTTCCCAAAATAAACATTTTTTTCAAAATAATACATATTTTTAAGCTTGTGTTTCTAAAATGTTTTCAAGATAAACCATACTTCCATATTGTTTTCAAAAAGCGAGTTGTTTTTTCAACGAAAACCAATGAAACCCATTATTTTCAAAATAAACACTTTTCTAAAACTTTTGGGATTTTCCATTCTTAGAAAAATGTTTCTCCAAAAACATATGGAATTTCCTAGTGAAAAATACATTTTCAAAAACCCAAAGGATTCTTCCTCTTGAAAATGGTTTTCCAAAAAACATAGAAAATTCCTATTGAAAACTACCTTCTAAAAGCCCATGAAATTTTTATCATTGAAAATGATTTTCCAAAAAAACCCATTGAATTTTTCTCTTGAAAACTACTCCGCAAAACTTATGCAATTTTCATCATCGAAAATGATTTTAAGAAAAACCATTGGATTTTTCCCCTGGAAAGCTAATTAAAAAAAAAAAAAAAATCCATAAGAAATGTCATTTTCTCCAATTCTTAAAATAGGTTTCCTTAGAAAAATTGGCTTCCCTAAAAAGCATCAATTGAAAACAAGATTTTGTCTTTGAATCTCCTGGGATTCCCCACTCTTTAGACTTTTCACTCTTAGTGCATTTATATTTTCAATTTTAGTTAAATAATTTTCAACTTATGGATGATTTGGTAAATATTCTAAAAATAAAAAGGTACGTTTTCTTGGAGCCTAAAGCTTAAAAACACTCAAAGTTTAAGGGTTTACAACACCCAAGGCTTCAAGGGGGGAGGGGGGGATTGAACCCTAAGTATCTTTGAAATACTAGAAGGTGCTAACTAGTTGAGTTGCAAGACTTTTGGTCAGTTGTTGCAACATTGCTATTGTTTCCTAATGCATTTATTTATTTATTTTTTCAATTTTAATTAAACAATTTCCAAGTTGTGATAATTTTGTTAGGTCTTGTATTTACTTTTCCATTAGATTGTATTGTTGTACTGTCATGGTTTTTAACTAAATTCCCAAACAATTCCATTGGATTGTTGTTATTTGTCCACACAACAAATAATTCTATATCAAAATTCCCATATGTTAAGTAAGTATTCATTTTTTTACAAAATAAAAGAAAATTTTTGGGTTTATTTGTGTCAATTTTCTAATTTTATTATACTTAAGAAAAAAAAAAGAAAAAAAAAAAAAGAGAACAATGAATCTTTATGCCTAAAATAACTAGCTAAATATTATATAAATGGGTTTAGGCTTCGAACGTGAGACCATATAATTTTATTTATTTTATTTTTTTGTGCCTAATTTTTTTAAGTGGTCCAATTGTGATTCATAACTTTGTATCTATATATCATTGTGATTGATAAATAGTCATCCAATTGTTGGTTTCGAGTGACATTTGTATTTCCAAATTTTAATTAAATAATTTTTAAATTATGAAAATTTTTATAATTGTTTTTCTCTAATTTCATTTTGGATTGTTATTATAGTTTTTGAAGAAATTTTGTTTAGGTAAAAAATAATTTATATATTAAAATTCCTGAATTTTATGCAATTATATAATGTGTTTTAAGTAATTTTACAAATTGAAGGAAAAAAATACATATGGTTGACCCCAAAATTGGGACTGACTTTGTCGTTATTGTATATATTGAATTTGCTAAACTTTGACTTTTATTAATAATACATGTATGAGATGAATGTGTAATATTTATAAAATGATATATGAGATGAATGTATAATATTTATATTATCAATATTCATTGCAAAACATTGTGTAATATATAACAGAATATGAATAAACATAGAAAACAAACATATAATGAAACATATATTTATAAAATTCACACTAGTGATAAATAAATATGGTAAAATGGTATGTAATAGACTATGTTAACGTTCAACCTCTTTCCTCCTCCTAAACACCTTAGGTAATATTTTTGTTTTTTAACATCTCTTAGTATGTATAGCTAGGTAGATTTCTATGATTTTGATGATTGATAATACCCAATGTAGAAACATCACCAGTGGTTTTAGTATATGTGAAACAAATAATAAAATAATGAAAATAACCCCATTTGCAACTTTGTTGCACATGCTGACAATGACACCTTTTATAGCTTGAAATGGTTTATTTTGAAAGCGTACGGTACAATGTTAAGAATAAATCCAAGAGCAATTTCCATTCCAAAAGAGTAGGACATCATGTAGACTTCTAAAAACAAAAGCCGCTTAAATTAACTTTAATGGAGGGTACTGTACAACTAAAAATGAAAATAAAACAACTAAATTCATCATAATTATATTTTGGGCTAGTCATTTTATCGGAAACAAATCTGCCGTGATGACAACCAAAGAGGCAATGAATATTATTTATGGAAAATTACCTCTTTTGTCCTTATATTTTGGCTATGTTTTCAATTTGGTCCTTAAGCTTTTATACTTCAACTCTGGTCCTTATATTTTTAAATTAACAATTATTTTAATCCCTGTCTTACTCTCACTTAAGGAACAAAATGATAGCAAATTTATAAATAAGGATTAAATGAAATTATATAAAATTCCGTTCCTGAGCTTCTCGATCTTTTATAAGGTGGGTTGGAAAGAGGAATTAAAGTTTCTTATGAGAATTAATAAAAATAACAAGTCATCATCTAATAGATAATGTAGTCAAGGTATCACATAATAATAATAATAATAATAATAATAATAATAATAATAATAAAAAGAAGCATTTCAACTCTTAATATATATATTCTAGCCATTAAAGCTTATATCAAACTTATAAGAATTAAACGGTTGTTAACCCAAAATTGTTTTATATTTTCTTTAGTGTTCATTGAAGCCAACTATATAATTATGAGAGACCGTGCCTCCGGCTCAAAACCATTCAATTGGTTTTGACCATGTACTCACGCAATGGGGTGTAGTCATGTTGGTTGCCACTTAAGAGATAGTGGAGACTGTTGTTATTCTTTCTTTTAGGTCAAGGTTTTACGATGGAGTTGTCACTTTTCAATTGGAAAACTAAGAAAATCAAATTGAAAAGTATATTGTTTTATTAATGAATTTAATTTGAAATTGTACATCTCTTTAATAATAACTAAAAATTACATTACTTTGGTTTTAGAAACAATCTACAACAAAAGTACAATGCGTGTTTTTGCGAATGGGGTGTAGTCGTGTTGGTTGCTTCTTAAGAGACAGTGGAGAGGATCTTACTATTGTCATTCTCTCTTTTAGGTTAAGAGTTTTACAATGGAGTTATCAATTATTTAATTGAAAAACTAAGAAAATCAAATTGAATAGCACATTGTTTTATTAAGGAATTGAAATTGAAATTGTACATATGTTTAATAATAACTAAACATTTCATTTCTTTGGTTCTAGATGCAATCTATAACAAAAGTACAATGTGTGTTTTTGCTTTTGTTGAGCGCCCCCCCTTCAAAATGTTATTTCTTAGCCAAAACAAATAATAATAATAAAAAAGTTGGATTTCTCATTTCTTGCACTACAATACAAGCTCGTTAATGAGCTTCCACCTAGGCTAGACTCACAATAAATTTTGTTGATCAAGCTAAGTACTTTCTTCTAAGAATAGAATGTGACAATATTTTATGATACTCGTTTTCAATTGTGGTCGGTCTATATAATATTTTTTTAAGGATAGTGTTTGTTACACTTTTTTTTTTTTTTTTTTTTTTATACCAAAACTAGGGAATACAAACAAACCCTGATGATGGGTCTCAGACCTAGATTCAATGTAGGTATGAAAGGATTCACAAACTGTGCATTCGGTGTGGACTAATTGGGCACACAAGGAGCCAATGTAGTGAAAGTATGGACAAGATTGAGAGAATGCTCAACAGACAACGCCATCGAATCCAACACATGCACCAACTTCAATTTGGTTTTAATTCTCTGGAGGCCCATTTCCACAATGAACTCCGGACCTTCTACAATAAAAGACGTCGTTGGACTACCCAGGTCAGGTATGGGAATCTATATACTTCTCATCACTCATTCCCACCCACTCATATAAACCATGCCCATCATGTATTCACTCACCCCATCCCCAGTCTGACAGTCTTCAAGATTTCTTTGACCTGGAAACGCCTAATATCCCTAACCTTAACATTCCCCCCCCCCCCCCTCCCTTCTGTTCTACCTCCTTTTAATCCTAATATTGAACATGCAATCCTTAATTCCACCATATTTTCACTCTCCTTAGGCAACCTTTCAATCCCACCCACCCCCCACCATTCCCCTGTTTCTTCCTCTGACCTTAAGCACATCACAGACCCACCTCCTAACCCTAACCTAGACAGTCTTTCTTACCAACCCTTTATTCCATAAAATACTACCTTTGTGTAGCAACCGCCTGGGCCTTTACCTCCAAACTCTTCCCTCAGGTGGACCTGGGTTGCAAAGAATGGACCCTTTATGACTAATGGTGTGTTGAGAAGAAATTCAGGTAGTAATTTGGAAACGGATGGTGATGAGATTGTGTTGCTATTTAATTTGGACAAGCTAAATGAGGAGAGACTTGAATGGGTAGTGATGCATGGGGCAAGGGTCAGCTCCCTGAGGACCCTGACCCTTTTATTAGATCCCTGGTGCATAGGGTTGACAAGGACAAGTTTAGGTTGGAAATGGGAGGGCCTAGTGATGGCCCACAAATTAGAAGATCTCAAGCTATAGGCTGAGAACACTCATGGACTCAGTTTCTGGTTGATCCTGACACACAAGTGAGTTTTGCGCATAGCCATACTATGAGTTTAGACGTTGGGCTTAACATCTACTCAGCTTCGGACTTTGATAACTTAGGCCCAGGCCCACCCTCCCCTCCATCTATTGCTTCAGAACCAAGAATACTACCTAACCGACAATACGAAAAGGGATTGGTTGGGAATCCTACTTCTTCAGAGAAAATATTTCGAGTAGATTTTGGATGGCTGGGAAGAAATCTCAGGCAGAGAATTCTTTGTGGATTCTCTGCAAGTGAAGGTACAAGGAAGCATTCACAGAATAGTCTTGCCACTCTGGGACCCCAAGAAGACCAGTTGTTGAACCCTAATCTGCAGCAGGACCATGGCAATTAATCATCAAGATAGCTGGTAGCAGATATAAGAAGAAGAAGCGAAGGGCCTATGCATATGAAGCTATCAATACTCAGGGAGTTGGTGTGTTTTCTGGTGTTAATAGTAGTATAGCTAGGACTACAACAGGGTGCCTACTGGAAGCTATGGTGGAACTACTCATAACTTCCAAAGAGTTTTGTTTATAAGTGATTGTGGAGACTTATTAGNAACTGTGCATTCGGTGTGGACTAATTGTGCACACAAGGAGCCAATGTAGTGAAAGTATGGACAAGATTGAGAGAATGCTCAACAGACAACGCCATCGAATCCAACACATGCACCAACTTCAATTTGGTTTTAATTCTCTGGAGGCCCATTTCCACAATGAACTCCGGACCTTCTACAATAAAAGACGTCGTTGGACTACCCAGGTCAGGTATGGGAATCTATATACTTCTCATCACTCATTCCCACCCACTCATATAAACCATGCCCATCATGTATTCACTCACCCCATCCCCAGTCTGACAGTCTTCAAGATTTCTTTGACCTGGAAACGCCTAATATCCCTAACCTTAACATTCCCCCCCCCCCCCCTCCCTTCTGTTCTACCTCCTTTTAATCCTAATATTGAACATGCAATCCTTAATTCCACCATATTTTCACTCTCCTTAGGCAACCTTTCAATCCCACCCACCCCCCACCATTCCCCTGTTTCTTCCTCTGACCTTAAGCACATCACAGACCCACCTCCTAACCCTAACCTAGACAGTCTTTCTTACCAACCCTTTATTCCATAAAATACTACCTTTGTGTAGCAACCGCCTGGGCCTTTACCTCCAAACTCTTCCCTCAGGTGGACCTGGGTTGCAAAGAATGGACCCTTTATGACTAATGGTGTGTTGAGAAGAAATTCAGGTAGTAATTTGGAAACGGATGGTGATGAGATTGTGTTGCTATTTAATTTGGACAAGCTAAATGAGGAGAGACTTGAATGGGTAGTGATGCATGGGGCAAGGGTCAGCTCCCTGAGGACCCTGACCCTTTTATTAGATCCCTGGTGCATAGGGTTGACAAGGACAAGTTTAGGTTGGAAATGGGAGGGCCTAGTGATGGCCCACAAATTAGAAGATCTCAAGCTATAGGCTGAGAACACTCATGGACTCAGTTTCTGGTTGATCCTGACACACAAGTGAGTTTTGCGCATAGCCATACTATGAGTTTAGACGTTGGGCTTAACATCTACTCAGCTTCGGACTTTGATAACTTAGGCCCAGGCCCACCCTCCCCTCCATCTATTGCTTCAGAACCAAGAATACTACCTAACCGACAATACGAAAAGGGATTGGTTGGGAATCCTACTTCTTCAGAGAAAATATTTCGAGTAGATTTTGGATGGCTGGGAAGAAATCTCAGGCAGAGAATTCTTTGTGGATTCTCTGCAAGTGAAGGTACAAGGAAGCATTCACAGAATAGTCTTGCCACTCTGGGACCCCAAGAAGACCAGTTGTTGAACCCTAATCTGCAGCAGGACCATGGCAATTAATCATCAAGATAGCTGGTAGCAGATATAAGAAGAAGAAGCGAAGGGCCTATGCATATGAAGCTATCAATACTCAGGGAGTTGGTGTGTTTTCTGGTGTTAATAGTAGTATAGCTAGGACTACAACAGGGTGCCTACTGGAAGCTATGGTGGAACTACTCATAACTTCCAAAGAGTTTTGTTTATAAGTGATTGTGGAGGACTTATTAGAACCCTCAACAGCAAAGAGCTTCTGATTGGCAGGATTCTACTAGACTTGCTAACTTTAACTTTCTTGTTCAAGGTGGTTTACTCTACAAAGTGATCTTAGTGCCCCCTTTACTAGTTAATCATATAAGTATTGTAGCTAAGCATGCAACTCTAGTGCCTTTTAACCAACGCTGTTGAATCCAGCTTTGTATATGTACTCTTAATATCGTTTGAAGCATGAAGCCCGCTGTGAGTGGCATCTAGGGATCAATCTGGACCCTAACTCGCATAAATCGTATATTCCTGGGTACTTGATCCTCCCAATCCACTTTCTCAAAAATACCAATAATCCGACCCATTCGTTCAGCCAATTTCGAATACTAGTACTCCAAAGGTAATCCGTGAAGTTGAACCCATATGGAGATGAAATTAAGTTGCAACCTACTCAAAACTAAGTTAGGTCTCCATTTTTCCAAGACTAAGCAAGCACCATCCACGGCCCAAGGCCCTTCTGAGCAGAAATGGTTTAGATCCTCTAGAAGGTCAAAATGGATCAGATAAAAGAACGAATCACAACCAATGACAGATACCGTACCTCTGATCCCCCATGCAGAGTTGATTACCATTTGTAGACGATGCACTAAGAACTTCCTATAATCTAGAATGAAGCCGATGGCACAATGGCTCCATAAATCCCTTTGCATGTTGATATTTTCTGCATCGGCTTCGAGAACAAGCTCATGCCGTGCAAATGGAGTTTCTTTTCCCTCATTGGCTTGGGACGGAGCATTAGATTCTTCAACAAAGGGTCCACCACTGACTTCGGACCCATTACTTTCAGTCCAGCCAAATTCTCTAGTTGGAAATAGGTCCCCCATAGTTAGCAGAAAAGAAAGGAAGTTTCCAAATAGAGAAAGACTTAGAGTAGGACATGCCAAAAGCAGAACACAGGCAAACAAAGAAAAGCCAAAAAAATGTATTAGTAAAGGATTAAGGAAAAGTCAAAGGAAGGGGCAAAAGGTATAAAGCAAAAGGTGAAGGAAAGTTATGGGAAAACCCACTTACGAGGTTTGAAAATAGTGGTTGTAATAGTACAAGAAGGAGGAGGTAAGAATTAAAGGCAGAGATACTGATTGGGGAAGGGAGGGAAGGGAACAAAGAAGGGACATTTTTTGAGGGAAGTATAGAAGGTTTTCGGGTATTGCGCCGAAGTAAAGGGGCACTGTTGAAAACTTGAATAAGAGAAATGCTCTCTATGAACTTGAGAGAAAAAGTCCTCGATCCGTGGAGTGTCGTTTGTTACACATATTCTATAACACATGCTGTTACTAAAAAAAAAAAACTAAAACCATGACTTAAAAAACTATTTTAGATTCTAGTGTAATATTTTTTGTGTAACAATTTTTACCTTTTTATTAATTTATTGTGACATTTTTTTTATGCGTAGAAGAACTCCATTAGTTTGGTTAGAACATGCATCAAATATATATGTTGAACTTCAGGAGCGGAGCCAGAAATAGTTGTGATGTTAATATATTAATTAAGACAAATTTTTACATATACACACACACATAAATTAATTTACTAAAAGAATTTATCATCTTCTAAATTTTAATGAGTATATAAAAGTCATGTATTTCTTCTATTAGACATGTATAAAAATTTATCATTTTCTACATAGTTTAATTTGTTAAACCTCTTAAATTATATGATTTTAATATAATTTTTCTTTCTTTTAAGAGTACCATTGAAATAACTCAAAATTTGGGGAGGCCAACTTCAATTTTTCATGCTACATTTTAAAAAATGTAAATAATATATATACTATAAAATAATATTTAAAAATTTTGGGGGGGCCTTGGCCCCCTCACTCTTGTGTGTGGCTCCGCCACTGTTGAACTTCCACCTCCATGTTTGGATTATGTCATTAAAGATATTGAGCTTTAAGGTCCTTTATCCCATGTGGAAGAAGAAATTAACTTAGAATTCATGCATTAGTAAGGTACATGGAATCTAGAATCCTTATTCCACTACTTAACAAAATCAATGAACTTATTAGAGGTATTCCTTTTGCAAAATACCATAACAGCTAGACAAATTGATTTGGCTGAATAGTAATGGTCAATGCATTGTAAAAGGAGCATCCGAATTCATATACACATGAAGGGATTCAAATTGATAAAAGTCGATGGAATTGGATATGGAAAACCCCATGTCCACAAAAAATTCAAATTTTTTTATATGGAAATGCACCCATAATAGATAACTGACACGTTCCTTTATTGCTCACCACAAAAAAGGTATTGGCCTTTAGTGTCTCTAATTTCTAAATCTTGAAATTACTTTACATGTCATTTAAGACTGCCATTGGGCAAAGGTATTCTGAATTGTTCTCCTAGGATAACAAGAGATATCTTTTTTTTTTTTTTTCATAAATCATTAGTAGAATGGTTACACGAAAATTTAACTAATATATCTCCCAGCTCTTTTCACACAAGGCCTTGGAATATTCTGTTTGTATATGGAATTTGACAACTTTGGCTATCTAGGAATAATAGGATATTCAATCTTCCTTCTAAAACACTAAACCGGCTAATGCACAAAGCTTTACATTTAGCTGCATAATTTTATCATCTTGCATACAATAGAGAAACAAAAGGAACCAAATTCACTAAAATAATATCTTGGTGTCCTCCACAACTCCCTTTTGTTGCTTTAAATACAGATGGTAGTTCTAAAAATAACCCTGGTAAAGCAATAGGTGGAGGTTTATTAAGAGATAGCAAAGGAAGATAGATAAAAGGTTTCTCAATTCACATAGACATTGTCACAAATAATATTGCAGAAATATAAGCTGTTAGATATGGTCTAAAAATGGCTTGGGAGTTAGAATAAGCATATATATCTAGAAATTGACTCTCAAATTTCCCTCAATTGGCTAACAACATACGGTGTTCTAGCAACATAAATTTCTATTTTGATTTTGGATTGTAGGATGCTGCTCTGCCAAGAAGAGACCGTCCTTCCACATCATGTCTTTCATGAAGCAAATGGCATGACAGATGAACTAGCAAAGAGGGGACAAAAGCACTTATGTAGGTTTAGAAAATATAATGAATGTTCAAATTTTGTTTATGTAAAATATGTATATTATATTTTGCAATTTGGCTGAGTGCCTAGTAGACATTACT
Source organism: Quercus suber (assembly GCF_002906115.3). Taxonomy (NCBI): domain Eukaryota; kingdom Viridiplantae; phylum Streptophyta; class Magnoliopsida; order Fagales; family Fagaceae; genus Quercus; species Quercus suber. Next base: position 15,960 of record NW_027070676.1, on the reverse strand, counting down.
TATAGCCATATTCCTTAGTTAATAAATATAGGGTAAAATGCAAAACTGACTTTCTAAATTTCTTCAGATTTTATTTTAGTCATCTAACTTTCAAGTTTATTCAATTAAGGTTTTTCCATCAACTTTTGTTATATGTTGTGGTTAATTTTATAAATTTTTCTTCAAATTTTTTGAATTAAAAAAATTTAATTAATGATTGAATTTTTTTTTCCATATTTTGTTTTCCAAAAATTTTTAACAAAAGTTAACATAAAAGCTTTAATTGAATAAATCTGAAACTTAGAAGATTAAAATGAATAAAAGCAAAGCTAAAGAATTGAAATAAAATCTGAAGAAAGTTAGAGGCCAATTTTACATTTTAGCCATAAATATATACTCAATAAATAAATTAAAAAAAATATTAAAGCACACTCAAAATCTCAAGCTCTCCATTTTCATTCTCTAGCTTTTGAAATTTTCTTAGTTGACCGAAGAATGAAGAGATGGTGAGACGACTTTAATTTGCAAGTCCATCTCTTCATTCTTCGGTCAACTAAGAAAATTAGAGGGAGAACTCCACGGCTGGGAGAAAACCACTAAAAAAATATTAAAGCACGCTCAAAATATTTCTAAGGTCCTTGCTAATAGATTGAAACAGGTGCTTCCTGACATTATTTCTCCTACCCAAAGTGCTTTTGTGCCAGGTCGACTTATTACAGATAATGTCATTGTGGCATATGAGGCTTTACATTCCATGCATGCTAGGAAGAAGGGTAAAACAGGTTCTTTGGCTTTGAAGTTGGATGTTAGCAAAGCTTATGATCGAGTGGAATGGCGATTCTTACAGGGTGTTATGCAGAAGCTGGGTTTTCCAGATAAGTGGATTGAGAGAGTGATGACATGTGTCACTACCGCATCATTCTCTATTCTACTCAATGGAAAACCGTATGGGAATGTGACTCCATCCAGGGGAATCCGTCAAGGAGATCCTCTCTCACCATACTTATTTCTGTTATGTGCAGAAGGATTTACATCTTTGCTGGCAAAAGCAGAGATGGATGGAAAAATTCATGGAGTTTCCATTTGCAGAAGGGCGCCAAAAGTTTCTAATTTATTGTTTGCAGATGATTCCCTTTTGTTCTGCAGGGCAACACACAATGAGGTTGGGGTAGTCTCTAGGGTACTCCAGACCTATGCCAACGCTTCGGGACAGTGTATAAATTTGGAGAAGTCTTCAGTCTTTTTTAGCAGCAACACTTCAGCTACCCAGAAGCAAGACATTTTGAGGATCTTGGGAGTGCAAGAAGTGAACCGGTTTGAGTCTTATTTGGGGCTGCCTACCTTAGTAGGAAGAACGAAGTATCATACGTTCTCATACTTGAAGGATAGGATATGGAAAAAACTGCAAGGATGGAAGGGGAAGATGTTATCTAAGGTTGGTAAGGAAATTCTTATTAAAGTTGTGGCTCAATCTATTCCTACTTACACCATGAGTGTTTTCCAACTCCCTTTGAAACTTTGTGATGAACTGGATGCAATGTGCGCTAAATTTTGGTGGGGACAAGTAGGGAATGAAAGGAAAATTCATTGGCAAAGATAGGAAAAATTGACACTATCTAAAAGGAGGGAGGAATGGGTTTTAGGGATTTAAGGGCCTTTAATCTAGCTATGTTAGCTAAACAAGGGTGGAGGTTGCTGCATGATAATAATTCTTTACTATATCAATGCCTCAAAGCTAGATATTTCCCAAGAACTCACCTCTTTGATGCCAAGGAGTCCTCAAATTGTTCATTTGTTTGGAAGAGTATTGTGGCTGCTCTTCCTATATTGAAGTCTGGGTGTTGCTGGAGAGTTGGGAATGGCCATTCTATTCGGATTCTAGGTGATAAATGGATACCGAATTATCCAACTAATGCGCCTTTGCTTCAAGTTAAGGATGAAGTTCGAGAGGTGGCTGTTGCTGAATTAATTGACCAAGAATTACATGTATGGAGGGCTGATTTTATTATGGAGATGTTTGAGAAAGAAGATGCTGAAGCTATATGTAGAATTCAACTCAGTCGAAGAAATGTAGAGGACCTAATGATCTGGAAGCACCAAAAGAAAGGGATGTTTACTGTGAAATCTGCATACAAGGTAGCTAGGGAAGTTTTGAAAAGTGGAAGGGTAGCCGAGAGTTCTAGGGGCTGTATTGGGAAGGGAATTTGGTCTGCACTTTGGAAGCTTCGAATACCTAATAAAATTAAGGTATTTGGGTGGAGAGCTTGTAATGAAATCTTGCCAACAAAGTTGAACCTGTTTAAGAGAAGAGTTACTGATAATGCGTTGCGTCCAATTTGCTTGAGGTTTCCAGAATCAGCGGTCCATGCTCTTTGGGAATGTGATGCGGCTAGAGATATGTGGTGGGGAAGATTAAAAATTCTGCAAAAGGGAGGGTCAGGTATGGCTGACATGGTTCAATTAATGGAGTATTTATTGGATCGGGCTGAGTCTCAGGATATGGAGGTAGTGCTTGTCCAAGCATGGCTAATTTGGAATCAAAGGAATCGGGTTGTGCATGGAGGAAAGTTTCATGACCTGGGATGGTTGAACAATAGGGCAAGGGAGCTTCTTGAGGAATTTCAGACTGCTTCAGTTTTGATGGGACTTGCATCTGGAAGGCAGTCGACTCAGGATACCTGGCAACCCCCTCCACCTTCGGTTTTCAAGCTTAACTTTGATGCAGCCTTGTTTTCGACCCTCAACTGTTCTGGCTTTGGAGCAATCATCCGGAATGAGAAAGGTGAGGTTATGGCAGCCATGGCAGCTAAAGGACCTGAGGTATTTTGCAGTGAGGAAGCTGAGTTACTTGCATGTAGGAAAGCTATTGAATTTGCTATTGATGCAGGCTTCTCTGAATTAGTCATTGAAGGGGATAATAGTTCTGTTATGAAAGCTATTTCAGCTATGTAGGTTGATCAATCTTTGCTTGGGAATGTAATTGGGGATATTCATCATTTGATTGGGAATTTACAATGGGTAAGGACTGAATGTATTAAGAGAGGGGGCAATAGGGTTGCTCATGAGTTAGCTCAATTTGCTAGAAATATTAGTCATGATTTGTTTTGGATGGAAGATGTTCCTCCAATAGTTAGGGAAGCCTTGTACCAAGATTCTATTTTCTCTGTTTAATTGAATGAAATGCTTTTGCTTCAAAAAAAAAATCTAAATTTACCTTAAAAGAAATTTTTTTTTATTATTTTTTTTTTCATATTGGTCATGTTCCATTTTTATTAATATTCTGGTGACACTTGACGTTATGACTTATGTGAATGATATGTTTTAATGGTTGTTTCATATTTGGCATTTAATTAACATTCAAAATTAATAAATAAAAACATAAAAACAGCATGTCATGCCTTAATGATTAACTAATTACTTGCAAAAAGGAATATGAAAACGGATGTTATGAAACATATTCCGTTTGAAATGTATTCTCATCTAATATATAGGAAAATTCTTAAGTACTTTCAGAGTATGGATAAATAGTGCTCATTCCTCTCACATTCATAGTGGACCATATCATAAATTTAATGAGGGGACCCCACTATGAATGTGAGAGAAGAGAGCATTATTCTCAGTATTCTGAGAGTACCTAAGAATTATCCATTCCTAAATAAAGTTTCCATCTTCTATTAAAAAAGAAAAAATTTGTGACCACGGTTAGAACATGCATGATGTATCAATATGTTGATCTTCTGTTCCTATTAGAAGCCATATGTATTTGTGAGATGAAAAGTGTTTTCATTTGTGTGCTTCAAAAATCATAGCTCTCACAAGTAAAGATAGAAACAATGTTTTTGGACATAGTTGAAAGTGGATGCACAAAGAGGGGGAGTAGAGTTCAAGAAATTGGAAATTAGCATGAATTCTGGCTAATTTTACTCTACTCCCCCTTGGTCTCCCTCCCTCTCCCCTCAATCCAAACAAGTCATAGAACTTCTTGTCATAGACGACCTGGTTAATCATGTTTTGCATTCAAATGGCAGTCAGCCACCATCTAAAGAAATAGCATTTGACATTCCCCTCAGCGAACATAAAATGAAATATTACAGGAATAATGAAAGGGTATTGTTTATTTCACACTTGTTATTGCACACAATTGTATGAAATCATGATTTCAAGTTACAATTTCAATTCAAAACATTACCCTTTCATTATGGGAAAATACTAGTACACACAACCATATACACATACTTAAAAAAAAAAAAAAAAAAATCATGTTCTAGAGAAACAACATCAAAGCAACAAGTTTTAAGCAGAACTAGAAAATAGATATTTTGCACCACTACCCATCTGATCAGGGGTTGTCAATGGCGTCATGGCCCATGGGTGGTTGGATTAGGGGCAGAAGGTGGGACTGGGCCTTTATCAATTAGTGAAACATATTCACCACCATGAATCCTCTGACCAGCACTGATCTCATGATTTCTGACGTGAGAAGGTGGGGAATACAGAACTGGCGGATCTCTTGAAATCTCTCCTTTATGGGGTACAGATTGCTCTTTGATCAATGCTGAAAATGTTGAGTTGGATAAGGATTGGTTTTTTCTCCCCTCCATGTTTGGATTAATAGGCTGAACTTCATATCTATAACACAAAAGCAATATCAACATAAAGTACACCAAAAAAATTAAATAGAGAGTTTGTTGTATGGTCTATTCAAAAAGATAGCTTGTTAAAAAAAAAAAATTATATATATATATATATATATATTTACTAAATGTCTGTTTAGTATCAGTTTATAAGCTCAATTTTTAGCTTCTATGTATAGTTTTTTAAATCCAAAATTTTTTTTCTGCATTGTTTCACTTTTTCAATTTTTTTTCAAAGTACAAACATACTTTAACACATTTTCAACAAAAGCTAAATAAGTTGTTTTTAAACGGACACTAAATCTCTGATAAGTTCAATGGTTTGACATGATGTGGTTGTGTTGGGTCAAGTGGAAAGATATCGTACAAAATTTGAGTAACTCATTTCTTTTAAAGGCATAACTATATTTTTGCACAACATATATATATATATATATAACTTATTTTTGCACAATGAATAAAACAAACTAATGAAAATAAATCCATTCCCATCACACTAATTAAGAGGAACAATCCATTTTGTAGGAGTAGATCTAAGTACAAAACAAATTTTTAGGAGCATATCTATGTATATTTCATAATTTTTTTTTGAGAGATATTTTTCATAATTTATTGAATAAATAAATTGTAATCAACAGATGAAATTGTAGGGAATTAAACCGAAATTCTCAACCTGTGAGAAACAAATAAATAGAGAAAACACATACCAAAGAAAACAATAATACGCATAAGACAATATTTACGTGGTTCGGCAATTTGCTTATGTCTACGGAATTGTAAGAATTTCACTATTATCAGAGAAAATACAAAGTGTGGCTACAGTGTTTCAGTCTCTCAACAACGACAACAATAACAAAACTCTAATTACTAAAACTGTGTTTTCTACATTTGTGCATAGGATGCATAATAAGTTACAAAACGGGCCAAAACGGATCCCCAGGAGGTTTGTCCATAAGCGCTCCAGTTTGGGCCTGTCGGCCCAAGTCTCCACTCCTTGGACTAAGCCTCAGAAAATCTCCCATAAAAAACTACACAATATTATTTCGGCATGGTCGGATGGTCAACTGGATCAAACACAACTGCGCTTTACAAAGCCCAACAGAAATAATATAATAAAAATAAACTGAGCCTAGTCATATTGTAAAAAATGATAAAATATAGGTTGAATATTGAGAAAAAAATCAATTAATTTTCTTAATTATTAAGTATGTCAATTTAGTCACTCAACTTCGAAAATCAACTCAATTTCATCTTTAAGTACGTACTCTCACGTCTATTAAACTTTTAATAGAATTAATAATTAATATTAACTTTATTTCAAAATTTTACACTTTCTATAATAACGTTTTAATGTATATTTTATTTGTCACATCAATTACTTCCATTAAAATTTAAAAAGAATGGAGATCCAATGGTAAACTTGACTATATGTCATAGATGTTGAATAGGTCTTCTATGATTGACGAAAATAAAGAGGATAATGCTGAACTGCTACTCCTTCCTATGACGAATTGTCACTATATAGTATATAATCATATTGTAAAAAGATTTTTGCATAAAAAAATAATGTTAAAAGAAAATGTTTGTTAGAGAAACAAAAGCTGATATTTCCCACATATCACACCCTACACGGAATGTATGCAAATCTTCCAAAATCAATTATACAAAAAAGAAAAAACTCTTTAATGAGGATTGAAGGACAACAAAAACCAGAATATATCTCATGTTGGGGATACATTTCTTCTTTCACTCACAGTGGATCCACATAACTGTGAAATCAACGCACTATCAAAGAGAGAGGATGCATATGTTGAATTTATTATATAATTTTTGAACAAGAATAAGTAGAAAATATAAATAAAACTAGTAAAAAGAAGGTGATAGTGATCATCGATAACATAATTTATATAAGTATATATATATAAAAAAAAGAAAAAGAAAAAAAAAAGTACCTCTGTTAGAGCAAATAAAACTTTATTCATCCTGAACTTCAGTTCAGGAATAAAGGGAGGTGCAGTTAAAATAGGTTTTACATTCATATCTTACAAGAAAAAAGAAAAAGAAAAAAACTATAGGAATCATGCAGATGAACTTTCACTATATGGCATATCTATATATATAACAGAGAAGGGTATTGAAGAAACTTACTGTTGAAATTCTATATTGATATAGGGAGAAGAAGTAGTAGATGAATTTGCAGTAGTCCTGAAAGCTGTCTCTGACAAAAACATGGTGGTGTTATAAGCTGACAGGACAGAAGCTTCTTGACCAATATGATCAACAATCGTGATCTGAATTGTCTGGTTTTGATTACAAGCATCTGGTGTTGAATCACTGATGCACCTCACAGAGTACTGGCTCCCACATGCTGCACCTTCGTCCCATTTTCCATGACTGGCTGCCGCGAAGAATTTGCTGGATGGGAACTGAGATGCATCGCTTCCATAACATGCTGTGGGTAGATATGGGGGAGAATATAGGGCTGCAGTGCCAACATCACCATTTGAGGTATGGAAATTGAAAAACAGTGGAACCAAGAAGATGAGGGATAACCCTTGAAGACGTGGATGAGACCTATACATTTTTCTCTGCAGGAAGGCTTTAGAGAGTAAAAGAGAGCTGGAAAGATGAGGAAGTGAGATACCTAGGAGTTGTAAAATCATGTAGATTTATAGTATTGGAAAGACGAGGAAGTGAGATCCCTAGGAGTTGTACAGTCATGTAGATTTATAGTAAGGTGGTTGATGGACACATGTCACCTTTTCATTTTGGGGTAGTACTGTTTGTTACACTTGCTCTATTACACATATATTATCAGATCATTTTTTTTAACTCACGATTTCGTTCAAAAGATGTGCTTGTAACAATTAGGGTTTTACTTTTCTAAGTAATAGTAGAGTTAGTAGACTAGAGTCTAGACACTAGTGGTGCGGATGCCTTTTGAGCTTTTGATATTCATTCAAAGATTTGAAGAATTCAATTTGGTTGCGAAAGCTATAAAAGTAGACGAGAGAAGAGATTTAGAAGTATCTTTTGATGTAAGAACTTGGGAAGATTCTCCTTATTGGGGGCGAGTGGGACCAGATGAGTCACTAGACATCACAAAATCGATCGCTATTGTTTTTCCTTTGTGAGAATCAACTTTGGCATGCAAAAGCAGAAAAACACACACACATCTGGATTTTGTTGCATGTTCTAGTGGTTTTTCTTTTTTCACAAACTGGAATGGCTGGCCATTGCTAGAAAAAATGAAAGATCCATCAATATTATTCATTGTTCAACATGTTGTTAATCTTGCATTCTTATATTAACTTAATATTTATAGAAAAAAATTAATATATCTCAAGAGGCACCAGGCCATAATGACAAGTTAATCTTTGACAAACTTAGCACAAGCAAGTTAATGGATGGATGAGTTTTCAATCCTTTGGAATTAGAAGAGGTTACCTGCCTTAATCTCTCACTCTTCCATTACTCTTAACTTAAGCCTCTGAAAGTGAACAACATTGGCTTAACCTAATCAGTAATCACCACTAGTTGATTTTGTCGAACTTATAAAAATTAAGATATCTAGCTCTAGGGTTTGATCTTTAACTTCAAGCTTTTAAACAAAATATCGAAATCAAGAAAAAGTACAAAAGTTGAATGCTTAATTGCTTATGAAAAAGAGTGTGTCTGGAATTGTGTCGTCATGCTAGCTACACTATAACGCATTTTGTATTCACTTTTGGTAATGTCTTTCATCATTAATGCTTATTCATGCTCCTGACGTAATCAATTTAAGTTTGCACCCTCAAAATCAAAGTATTCTTATTAGTAATCAATAGTTGCACAAAAAAAAGTAACGTAATATAATTTTTTTTTAAAATCTAAATTTGAAATTTGGTAATTATGATTGTATATGTATTTGGCTATAGACTATTCATTTATAAAATCCATTCAAGATAACATTTTTTAATAGAAAAGGAGAATCCTGGCCGGCCTTAATGGTTTCCCAAAGATTCTCTGCAATACACCATGTACTTCTCTGGCTACACTAGAAAGAAATAGAGTACAAAACATTTTGAGTGAGGAAGAATTTTGGGCTCTTATGCCAGAACGGGATAATATAGATAAGTTTAAGAGATCACAAAAGTAATTTCTTTCAGGGTTTCACTTTCACCCCTCCACCCTTGGTAGAAGACAACCCAAGAAAACTTAGTGATTAAAAAATTGTAGTTTTTGGTGATATTTTGTGGTTGTAATAAGTCATCACATCATAATTTGGTGCACCCTCACACATACAAAAGTCCATACTTGGTGGATGGTGAGTATTTCAGTAAGGCAATGACTCTTGGAATAAGCATGTTTCATTTGGAAGCATACAATTTTTTCTTACGGACTATTTGGTAGTCTGTGATCACCCCCCTAATGAAACTGTCACATATTAGGGGCCAACACGTGGCATTGGTTACAATCAACTCAAATGATTAAATATTTATTGCATAATCACTTTGTTAATTAACCTCTATATCTTATATATTAGAATTAGAACATTACCCTCTACACACTCCCCAACCCCTTTCTTTCCCCTATTTAACCTCTGGTATTGTAACTTCCATTAAAATTCTGGTGAGTAAACTCATACCGTACTTAGTCATTTGACCTGCCCCTTTAAGCGAGTTTCATCTCCTATGAAAGGCCAGGAACAACATCGGTCATGTCGGTTCAAAAAACAATCCATTCCATGACTACTTTGAAAAGTAAACTTGGTAGCATGGCCATCAAAATCAGCCTTAAAAATGTTTGTGATACACTCTAGATAGAGTTTCGTCAGTGAAAAATTGGTATTTCTCAAATTTTCCCTTGATTGGATTGAAATCACTATATAACTATATTTTGAAAGGTATATTTTTAACCATAGCATTGCTCTACTGTCACATATAAGCAAGACTTGTTTATGGAATTTCCAAGGCTGACAGAAAATAAAGTCATCCGATGTAGGGCAGACTAAAAATAAATTTCCAGCCAACCTACCGAGACCCTGCTGAATTTGGAGTCTCCCTCTCACAAAATGGTCAAAGACTTGGACTATATATGAAATTTCCATCGAAGGATTCTTCTTCTTTTTTAATTATTTATTTTTAAAGAAAAAAAAAAATCTTTCATTTTAGTTCAAGAACAAATATCCCATCAACTGATCTCACTCAAAATCATCAATCTATCCAATTTTACTATTTGAGTTTCGAAATTGCTAGGCTTGTCCGTTTAGGAAACTAGTTATTTTCGTAGCTTAATTTACATAGCGTTTAATAAAAGATATATATAATTTTAGATGACTTTTATGTTAAATGTGACAAAAAGTTTAAAAATAACTTATTTAAAAAAAAAAACTAAAAGTTTGATTATTTGTATTAAAAAAAAAAAAGCTTTGCCTTTTTGCCAAACACTCCCAATTGTACGTGCTCTAAAAAAAAAAAAATCGGGACAGTGTTACATATCTTAATATATTCTTATATTATCCAAGTGGATTAATTATGAAATGGAACTGCTAATGACAATTGAATAAACTCAATCTGTTCTTACGACCACTATCCACCAGTCGTATAAAAAAAATAGTGATCAGTTTGGAATAAAATTTCATCATTCATGTGATATGTACTACTCATTCAGCAAGAGACTACCAAATTTCTCGAGTACTTCGTTGAGTTTATTTTAATTAAAAAAAAAATGACATAGGCTAGATTTGAACTCAAGTTGCTTGTTCGATAATTTTTTTTTTTACCAATTGTGCTAATTGAAATTCTTGATACTAACAAAAATCTAACGGCTTAATCTTATTATCCTGTCTTTATGCAGAAGAAATCTGAGTTAAAAATTTTGAATCATCCGTTGTACTTTTTATTAGAAAAGAGAACTTAATACTAGTTAATTTTAGAGGCTTTTCTATTAATTTAAAAATGTTATCCTAGGAGTATTGAACCTACTGATTACAAGAATAATAAGAAGCTACAATAATTTTATTATAAAAATGATAATGCCATGCACGCAGGCATATGAATTGTGATAGCTCTGGAAACGTGTCAAGAACAACTTTAAACGTAGAGGTCGGCTCTAGAATTTCCTTGACTTCATTCTTCAACTTGTAAGGCAATCGGTAGGTCTCTTCAATTCCTGGTCATTCAAAGTCCTTAAACTTTTCTCAAAGAAAAGAAGAGGTTCTTAACCAAGGCCGCAAGGAAACTATCCTCTAGGTTCTGCGTTACCAAATCAATTTAATAATCAGCTACCGAAAGATGCCTCTCTGATTCAGCTGATTTGATTCCTTCGAAGTTGGAAGTTTTGTATTTGCAACTCTAGAAAGTAGAAACTTCACTCACACTCTTTGCTAAAGAATTAATATTACATGAGTATTGCTCTTTTTAGAAACTATTGGGTATCGTTTATTACACACTTCGTTGTATACACTTTTATACGCTCGTTGTGAGATTTCAATGTAATTTTTGTGTGTGAAAATGTGTGTGAAACAAGTATTTCTCTTACTTTCAAATACTTTGTCACATATGTTATCATAAAGTTATTTTTATTAAGTTTCGGAGATATTTTTACAGGAAATTTAATCAAACCGCAAGACGACAAAAGTGCATGTTGCGTCAAAGTGAATATCCTAAAAGGGTTAGTCCCGGCATCATGCTCAATTAATAAATCAATTTTGCCGAAAGGTCATTTCCTTTTGCCAGCAAACGTGAGTCCACGTAAGAATTCAATCTTCCAATCTTTTTCTTTTTCCATTTTTGTCTTAACGTAATCATTTCAAAGAACCACACAAGGAGTCAACTGGTCAAGCACACAAAAAAACACAGTCGTACAATGCCACCGTTACAATGAGGCCTAGTCACCTTGCTACAAATGCACCGATAGTGGGTAACTTTAATCATTTAGCAATTTTAAGCTTTATGACTTACCTTAATATGTTTATGAGTTAAAGAACATAGAAAAATTTAAACCACCAGGCATGCCATAATCATTGACTAATTGGATCTTTGTTTCAGATGACAAATAGAAATGAAACATAAGGTAGGATTATGGTGGTTAGGGGCTGTGGTTGTGGGTGGTGGTGTCAGTGGCTATGGTTGTGGAGATGGTTGTGATGGTTGTGGCTATTAAATATTTATATTATTTTATTATATTGTAAGTTAAAATAGAATTTTTGATGTTGAGTGAATTGTAAAGAACTGTGTTAAAATAAATAAAATGGTTTTTTAAGTTACTAAATGCTAAAATTTTTAAAACTATTAATGTGAATGCTTTTAAAACATTCAATAAAATTTAAAAACATTTAGATTGTTTTATTAAACATTCAATGGTTTAAAACATTCAATAGTTGTTAAACCTGACCCCACTTGACCCAGTTGAACCAATAATCTGGTGAATTGGTATATAAGTCGATTGGATTGTTTAATTAGACTACTTATGCAATTAACCTAGTAAAATCTGATGATTTTTTCGTAACTTGTGCAACTTGGATAGGTTATTATGACCCCATCTGAAGTTGTAATTTTGCTTGTATAGCTTTATTGCTACGCTATTTTCTGAATTTGGAGGACAATGATATTAAGAGATTTTATAATGAGATTAATGGTTCACTTTTCAATAAAAGGGTGTTTGATTTGGCTTGAAGTTACATTACACTGTAATATTATATTATTGTAATTTTACATTAATGTAATCTTAATACAAAAACATAACATTATACTGTTTAGGAAAGTGATTAAATTAAAATAATATAATAAAGAAAAAAATAACCTCTAGTTTTGGCTCAAAATGTAATCAATGGGATTAAAGTAATAAGTGAGATATGCATGGTCAAGCAGCCATAGATGGCCGGTTAATCATGTTCTGCCTGGTCAGCCACGATTGAAAGAGACTAGAGAAATAACATAAAACATTTTTTTCCCAGAACCTAATATATGTTTATAGGTGTTTTTTTTTTTTTTTTTTTTTTTTAATTTTTTTAATTATTTTTTTAATCAAAAGCATTGGGCAGAGAATATATTGTTCTAGTCTTCTAGAGAAGCAGCATTACAGCATCAAGTTTTATGAACACCAACTCGATCAGCTCATCAGGGGTTGCCACGTGTGGTTCGATTAGGGGCTGAAGGTGGGACTGGACCTTTCTCATGTGAAACATATTCACCACATGTTTTCCTATATATCTATCCTTCGTTGGCTACCTGTTGTTCTTTGACCTGTGCTTCAAAAGTTGAACTGAATAAGGATTGCTTCTTCCTCCCCTCCACCTCCATGTTTGGATTTAGAGGCCGAGCTTCAGATCCATAAACAAAAAGAAAAAACAATTGGCAGAAAGCACAAGCAAAAAAATTAACAGAGAAAGATAGTTTTCTTTAAAAAAAAAAAAAAAAAAGACTTATAGAATTTTTTTAACTAAAATTGTGATAAGTTCATTGTGATTATGCTTTAACATGATGTGGACTCGTTGGGTCTAATGGAAAGATATAATGCAATTTTATTTTTATTTTTTAAGGCAACACTATCTTTTGCACCTTAAATAAAATAAAGCATGACAATAAATTCATTCCCGTGAACACAAAAATATACACAAAAATAAAGAGGACTAAGCCATTTTCTAAAAGTAAATCTTAGTATACACAAAATATATATATATATATATAGGACCAAATCTATGTATATTTCATAATTTTTTAAAGATATATTTCAAACATTTTTAAATAAATAAATTGTAATAAAAAATGAAAAAATTATAGTAGTAATAAACTCATATTCCTTCTGTCTCGACTTGCCACTGGGCATATTATAAAAAATTATACAATATGGGTTGGTATACTATTTGGTCATCAAATTATTAACTAAAAATAATTTAGTTCCTTAACTATTAATTATGTCAATTTAGTCACTTAATTTTAATTTAGTTTAAGTGTATATGTGTGTGAAGCTCCTTCCTGGAAATCTGAACTTTAGTCTTTACCCTCTCATCCCACAAGAACTTTATACTTGTAAAGTGACTATCACGTCAAGAGTGTGTGTTAGTGTTACTCAACTTTTAAAGCCAAGTTAATTTCATTTTTAAATCTCTTTCTTTATTAAATTTTTAATAGGATTTCTAATTAATAATGATCTAATTTCAAATTTTACGCTTTCTATAACATCATTTTAATGTATATTTTATTTGTCCCATCAACTAATTAATTAGTCCCATTAAAATTAAGAAGAAATGAGATCTGTTGATGAATTTGACCATATATATTTCATACTTCATAGATATTGTTGGATAGGTCAACTATGATAGAAGAAAAAGAGATATAATTATTAACTTTTATTCCATCTTATCTATTTTTAACGACATGTATTAATCTCATGTTGGTTACATGTATTCTTCTTCTCACAATAGATGCATGCAGCTGTGAAATCAGTTCATTATGAGAGAGAGAAGATTACTTATATTGAATTTATGATGTAACTATTTAATGAGAAGAAAGTTAAAAAAAAAAAAAAAAAATGCATACTAGTATGCAGCAATTGCTGTATAATGAGTTATGCAGTAACAAAAAGAAAGTAACATATGTTCAAGGTTATGTGTAATGTACATGATAAGTGGACCCTTAGACACTTTTCCCTCTCTTTTATTGTCACATAATCCTATATGTAACAATTGCTACATACCTATATGTAGCAAAAATTTTCCCAAAAAAAAAAATAAATAAATAAAAATCTAAGAACAAGAAGTTGGTAGTAACACCATTTGTTTTAAGTAAAAAAAAAAAAAAAAAAAAAAACCCAAAGAATTCTTTGGTTTGAAACTTGAACATATCTTTTATCAATACTTCTTTAACATAAGAATTTGAAGGAAGGTTATGAAGTTATGGTTGATAAGAAGACCTTATGGTTGTTGAAATATAAGGTGCTTTCAATGGGGGATAACCTATTGAGGATGCAAACTTTTAAGTTTACCCCATTGCAGAGTAGCCTAGGCAACATCTATCGAATCTGGCTTCAGAGGAATACCCAGAACTTTGTTTGTATCTGATGTAACTTGTTGTTTGAAAGTTCGGATTTGTGTTAAAACATAAGAGCTTTTTCAAACCCTCAAATAAAAAAAAAAAATTAAAAAATGGCTAGATTCCTTTTACTCCAACTTAGACTAAGTGTGGAACAAGAGCAAATAAGCACAATGAACCAATAACACTATCCTAAGCCATATTCATCCATCATCAACAATAAATGAAAGCTTAAAGAGTAGGGAAGAGAGATGCAAATACAAGATAACACCAAGACGTGTTATCAAAGAGGAAACTAAAGAACTCGACAAAAAACCTCTCCGCGACCCTCCAAGTTGAAATCGATCCACTAGAGAATAAAGTAGGAGTACACAAATAACAAAAAACTCTTCAAGCGTAGTCTACCCATGTACTTGAGCGCTCCTAGGCCTGCTACTAACAGACTTCTTGGAGTCTTGTCTCTCTAACTTTTCGGATCCCGCAATTTAGCTCGATTGCATCTGCCAATGAATGGCTCATTCCAATGCTTTCCAGTAGCACCAAAATCTCACTTTACACTTAAAATGGATGTGGTAAGTGTTTGGGCTAGCAACCTCTCAAAGATCTAGAGATGGAGAGGTAGGAGTTGAGGAAAACCACAAGGAAATATGTAGATGATTATAGGTATAAAAATCTCTAACTTTCAAGTGTATTTTCTAGGGTTTTCTCTTTGAAAAGAACTCCTTACAATTTGTGGGTAGTGAGGGTATATATAGTATGAGTAAAGACTTGGTAAAGCAAACATAACTTTTTGTCAAATGGAAACTTTCACAGGTCCTTTGTGGATTGACCTTTCTTGCGAGACAATCGTGAAAATGACAGTCTGGCACGACTTTTCATCTTCTAGTCATGTGCTCCACCTATGGCATTTTCGCAATTTTTTTCTCGCGAGCTACTCATGAGCCAGTCACGAAATCCACTAATTCAACTTTTGAAGCTTGATTCTTCACCAATCTCTCACACTCATCCCTTATAGATAAACTCATATACATACAGGGAAAATGATTGAAGAAATTACAACCAAATTTGGCACAGAATTAAAGCCAACACAATATCATTGGAAATCATAACTTTACATAGTTCGTTAGTACTAATGAGCTTGTTTCTATTGTTTTAGGACTTAGGTGTTTATGTTTGGTCTGTTGTAGTTGTTGAGCTTGGAGTTCTTGTATTCTGGTCCATCACCAATCTCTCACACTCATCCCTTGTAGATAAACTCACATACATATAGGGAAAATGATTGAAGAAATTACAACCAAATTTGGTATGGAATAAAGCCAACACAATATCAT
>NW_027070675.1:17428-36105 GCF_002906115.3 Quercus suber | reverse complement strand
TATGAAGATCGCCAAATTCCTCATGTTAGAGTGAGCCATGTATTTCGGGAAGCAAATCGCAGTGCTGATGCGCTTGCAAGGAATGGTAGCACGATGGAGGAAGACTTTTGTATTTTTGATTCAGCCCCAAACTTTGTTAAGGAGTTGTTATGCTCTGATGTCAATGGGGTTAACCACTGTAGGCTATCAGCTGTGAACTTAGCCATTTTGGCTTCCTAGTTTGTTTATTTATGTCCTTTTAACCAAAAAAAAAATATATGAAGATCAAAATCAAAGTATTTGGTGCATGCCCTTTTAAAGCTAAATGTACAAGCTTCTCCGTTAGCATATAATGGCTGTCTTTCAGGCCTTATTTAACACCGTTTTTGGATTGGTGGAAAGAGGAAATAAAGAAAGCCATTTACTCTTATTTGGTTGTAAGGAAGGAGAGGAGTGAGTTTTGTCTGAGCTTAAAATTTGATGTCCTCCCATATTGAGTGGAAATGGGAGGAAAAGAATCCCACAAATGTGTATTATATTATTAAATAACTATATTACCCTTACACTCATTGGAGCACTTACTTAGGGATTTGATTGGAGGTAACTTCTTGAGGTTGAGGAACTGTGAATTGGTGGCTTTGATACCATATTAAATAAATGGAAGAAAAAAAAAATTGTAGAGACTAGAGAGCACAAGAGAGAGAGAGAGAAGAAATATAAAGAATTACGTAGTTCGGCCTTGACAACTTACGTCCACGGTGTAAAGCTCTAATGGCTATAAATGTTATTATATGATGAAGTGTGTAATATATGGAACCCTAATAGGGTTTATATAGGAGCAGTAGAGTTTAGGGTTAGTACTAGATGGACTTTACATGCACTAAGTTGGGCTCTTGGTCCATAGATAAAATAAACCGCAATAAAATTATATCCAACAATATCGTTTAGGGATCATTGTATTCTACATGGGTTTGTGATTTAACCGTCTTTGCATATACTATATGTTTTTTCATATAATTTGTTAAAATATTTTAAAAGTAATGATGGGGGACAACATCTACACAAACTTTGTATAAAAGACATAAAAAAAAAAAAAAATTACGTTACTCACACTGCACCAAATGTTGAACCTTGGAACCTTGGCCCATCCCCTCTGAGCAAAGAACACTGAGCTAAAAACAACTCCTTAGAAAAAATTAAAAAGGGAAAAATGTCAGTGGTTCCTCAATTATGTTGTTGCTGGTGGTTCTTATAAATACCTAAATTCGAATATGTGTTTAGTAAGCCAACCAGTGAGAAAGACCAATTGCCCTATTTGCCTCAATTAAATTTTCTCATAATTAAGTCTTGCTCTTAGTTACCACAAAGCCAATTGTCAAGAAGATCGATCTGTAGACAAATAGTTCTCTTTTGATGTTTGTCTATGCAGAATGAGATGAATGTACGTACGAAGATCCAAATCATGGGGATCTAAAAAAAATGGTACCAATTTTTACAGGTGTCAACCATACCTAGGGTAGGGTGAATGTCACATGCATTTAGAAAGTATGGGCCTCTCGTCCCATATTTGGAACAATGCATTCAATATTATCCCCATATATAAATGAAAAAGAAAAAAATGTGATCCCCAATACCAATGGTCAAGGCAGGTAGCTAGGGGACCCCAAACCCTATCTATCATGGGTCATTTTAGCATGGGCTGCTCCCCTATCCCCACACCATTTCTTGTGAGTCAGTTGCAATCACCACCTAACCCCGCACTGCATTGCACCTAGCAGCTGCTAGAGCCAACAAGCCCTACCAAAAGAGATAATCCAAACACATCCTTATGGGTCATTTCTCCCCCACCACCCTAGCTGTCTTTCAGATAAGTAGCCCTCCCAGGAAACCAATAATATGCCATGATAAGAGTGGTACACTAGCCCAGTACCGTTTGTGATTAAATTCTCTTCTCTCATGGTGTCCAACGTTGAGCGTTAATCATGGTCATGGAGGTTAAAAATACTAAAAAGTACTAACTAATTAAGTTCCAAAACTCTTAACGAGTTAAAAAGACATTGAAATTAATAAGTTCACAGTTTGTTTCCATAACCTGTCAGCAAAATAGTATCGAATCATATTAGAATGATATGACATTAATGACATCTTACCAACCAATAAGTTGTGGAAAGCATTGTACAGTTTTTTTTTGTGTGCTGATCAATTGAACTGGGAGAAAAAGTATAGTCTTATAAGAAGGCTACTATGAGAGCTCCTTGTTACCTTTTCTTCTTTAATCCGTGGATTATTGTTCTTTCCGATTCATTAGCTAATCAATTTGCAGGATACCCTGTTAGTTTTTTGTTTGACTGCTATTAGTGAAACCTTATTCTCAAAGTTACGGTTACAGGAATTGTGACAGAACACCTAACTAGGGGTCTGCAAAAAAAGAACATTGAGCCACCTGTACAAGCAAGTACAAAGGCTGATTCAAGGAACTTAGGCTAAGCTAGAAACTTCAGTGCTTATCATTTAAAATCTTGCATTTGATTTTGAAGTCGAAATTTCAACAATAAGCTTTATACCCTGTCCCCTATCACTTAATGATGAATCAGTATTATATGATAAACATAATAAGGACCATGAAAAATAATGACATAAAAATTGACTTATCCTTCTGTAAGGATCCAATGCAAAAATCCCATATTTTAATTTTCTTGATATTATCTAGAAAATTCCAGTGTGATGATCTCAATAGTCCATAGAATATAAAATACATGCATTTGTGGAACAATTTCTAATGTGTGCCTGCTTTACCAGATGAAACTTTTGTGACTAAGTACTATGAACCTCAAATAGCTAGTTGGAAATTATATCCCTTGAGTTATACTCTTTTTCTTTCAGGTTGGCGGTGAGAGTTGAACTCTCAACTCAGGTCAACAACTTGGATTGAAATTTTCTTCTACAAGAATCAAAGAAGTAGCCAAAATAATATTATATTTGACCGAAAAAACTGTTTCTCTAACAAGCCACCGCATCCATCCCATTATCTCCTAATCAAGCCATGCTATCATACACTGCATGCTTGCCATTTGGCTCTTGAAGGTTTGAGATGCCACCTAAGGCTAAGCTAACTAGATCCCAAAAAATATCTAAAGCATGATTTTCGAACCCACAAATCTTGGGTCATTTGGTTAGGTTTAACACGTAAACTATTACATGCACCAAAAATTAAGAAATAAAATAAAATAAAACAAAACAAAAACTAGAAAATGAAAACATAAGCAAGAGAAAGCATGATCCATTTCATTTCTTAATAGTTCAAACTTCATTATCAATACATGAAAGAAGATTAGACTTAGCTCTGAGCTCTCTACTTAGAAGAGAGACCCAGGCTCAAAACTTAAGAAAGGGAAAGTTTAACAAGAAAAATACACTACTTCAAAACAATAATTGACAATGACAATTATCTTAACAATATAACACCAAATCACATATATATACTGTCATATATACGGCTGGTGCAATATGTACACTTCCAAATTCACCATCTTTCTCGTCAATATCAAGATCATTAGTCTTCTACATCAGTAGCTCATTGACCCAACCAAGATCCGGATCAGAGCAAGACCGGCCATTTTCATTGACCTGGGTGTACTCCTCATTGTTGTTGTTGGTTTCATCAGCAAAGCTCTTGCTTGAACAATCCCCACTGAAAAAATTTGCAGACCTAAAAGAAGGCGGGTTTGGTGTTGAAGGAGAAAGAATAAACTGTTGCTGATCTTCAATATTGTTGAAAGAAACATCAAGCCAAGGCACATTTGGGCTTTTAGCAGACAAAGGTGAAGAGGTTTCACTGAAATTCATACCCTCCAAGGAGCTCATTAACTCAGTTAATGCATCTTTGTAGCTCTGAACCCCATGATTATTCATCTGGGCATGCATACCACCACTGGACTCACAACTCACAAACCGGTCAGCGTAGCGAGAAATTGGAGAAAACCCATTAATGGAACGGTGATTCCCTGGCGAGAGAGGCGGTGAAAGTGGTGGAGACAAATGAGACATACCCAATAGTGTTGAAGTCGGTGAAGAATTAGCACAGCGGCAAAATAAGCAGCAATGGTTGGATGTCAATTTCTTCTTGCATGCAAGCTCAGGCGAAGAGTGATGAGAATTCAGAGGCAGAACACGAAGCTGGCGAGGTGTGTGAGCAAAGAAGCACACTTTTCGCTTACAATTTTTCCCATCTTTGCATGCCTCAGTTCTGTACCTAGCAGGGTGAAGCCAGCACTCAAACACGCCATGAGCAAACTCACAGCTATCGCCGCGGCTACACGAGCCGCGGCGATACTCAGGGCACACCTGGCCGGAGTAATGAAACCTTCTGGGGTCACGGCGGCGAGCCTTTTCACCAGGATGCGCAAAAGGGCAGTCGGTCCAGTCGTGGCTCCGGCATCGCGTGCAGCGGCGAACCTTGAACTCGTACATGCGGAAATGGTCAGAGGAGTAAGGGTCATAGTCTGAATCTGAATCATCAAGATTGTCACCACCAACGTTGTTGTTGGACAGGAATTTCTGGAAGAGGGTGTCATCGGAGAAGTACATGTCTGGTTCTGAGATGATAAGGCGGCGACTGAGGAGCTTTCTTGGTGGGATATCAATGGTTTTGAGTGATTTTTTTGGAGGAGATGAGTTGGTGAGAGGTGTGGAGGTTGTGTTGTTGCTCTGCACAAATGCTGCTCATCCTGTGTGTGTATTTATGTGAGAGAATGGACTAAAAATAATGTGTGATGTTGTAGAAGGTACCAGAGGAGTTAAAATATATATAGCGAGGTGTGAGAGAGAGAGAGAGAGAGAGAGAGAGAGGGGGGGGGGGAAGAGAGAGAAAGAGAGTGGCGAAGCATGNAATTAGCTTACTTTTTAATTGAAGATAAACATAAAGAAAGTTATGCAAACTGGGACAGCGACTGAAGTTTCTTTAAAATTAAGACATTTAAGATACCCCACTCTTAGATATACGGTTTTAGATTTTCCTTTAGCTTCCTCGCTCCAGAGCCTCATTTTCTTGAGAAAGTGATAGACCCATCTCGAAATTGTAGCCCATAAGACCTTTAACTTGGAGAAAAAAAAAAAAAAAAAAAAAACGCTTACTTTATCAAGATTCAAAGGAGCTTTCATTGCCTTAAGAGTGGTGCGCACTCTGGTATTCATACTTTTTTTCCAGAAAATGAGAAAACGATTCAACACAATTAATATACCCTGAAAAAGATAAACACAAAAAACCATAAATCTTTCACAAATTAATGCTAAAGAGTAATAATTATAAGAGAGAGAGAGAGAGAGAGAGAGAGAGTTTTCATACCTTTTAGAGAGCGGGAAAGTTGAAAGAAATGAGAGGCAGAAGTAGAAATAGCTGGTGCATATGCATTGGTTTTGTTTTGGTTTCTTTTATACCTCGAACAGAGTGAAAGAAAAGAAAGCAGCAAAAGCCCACAGGAGATCAGAAGAAGAAGAAAACGACGAGGTTTCGAGCTTGAAGCAGAAGCGCCATTCAAGAAAAATGTAACACATGGACAAGAACAACCGACTCCCTGTATATTAAAATATCAAGTAGCAGCAAAACCCTGATTTTTAATTTCAAAAAAAAAAAAAATGGTATATACTAATACAGTATATATTATTGTTGAGAAAAAACAAATAGGTAAACCGAGGAAAGTGCGAGAGAGGTGGAGACACTGTAATACTAATAGATACTAATAATAACTCATTTTATTGGTTTAGTTTATTAGATGGAGCAATTCTTCGTCTTCTACAATATTAGCAAAGCATTTTGAGAGTGAGTGAAAGTGAGAGTGAGCGTGAATGTGAATGTGACAGTATGACCTGGCGAAAGGAAGAGCTACGCCCTTGTCTGCTTCACTTTAGCTTTGTGTGTGACAAACCCGCTCTCCTCTCATCATGAATTGACGTGCTCTCTCTCTCTCTCTCTCTCTCACCTTGTATTTTCTAACTTCTACGTTACCTTCTCCTACCTCTTAATTTATTTTTTCTCCGGATAAACAATTATATTTACTATTAACAATAGAAGGAAGGAAGGATCCTCTCTTATCCGCATAGACAAAGACCCACGAGAAGATGAGATTTGAGAGAGATGGGTAGGGAAGAGGCTGCCAAATAATTAGCAAAAATAAAATAATCACTGCAAAAAAAATTTCTGTCTCATTCAGTCATTTGTAAATATTGATATAGATCTAGTTTTTTTTTTTTTTTTACGAGTTTTGTAAATCACGGGTTTTGAGTGCTTTCTTTTCAAGCACCTTTGAATAGCTGTTGGTCATCCCACTTTTGTTTTCTGTTTTCCAAACGTAGAAAATTATTTTCTAAAAATTTGTATTTGAAACCAGTTTTCAAAACACTGTTTATAAATTATGGTGTTTCGCTCTTATTTTTTAAAATAAGTTTTAAACAAGAGAAATATAAAAAAAAAATTGTTTGATTTCTATTCTTGAAATTTAGTTTTGATAACAAGTTTACTTTCACTCCATTTATTTCAATGAAAAACCTTTTATGAAAATAACTTTTTGAGTTTTCTTGTGTTTGGTAACATTAGAAAAATATTAAATGAAAACTATATTTGGTTGACAAAAAATCTTATTAAGAAACCCATGGTGTGAGCTCCAAATTTTTTTTTTTTTATCTACAAGATTGTCATCAAATTTAGTTCTTACTTAGTTTTCAAGAAATACCAAAAACTTGTTTCTTGTTTTTTGTTTTGCATAGTAAAAAATGGATTAAGTTTTCTATTTTTTTTTTTTTTTTTTTTTTTCAGTTGAAAACACTTGCCAAACAACTATCACACTAGTGGGCCCTACAATTTTTAAAAGATAATAGTAAAATAGTAAAATACAATTAACACCTCTGAGGTTTAGACTAATACTAGCCAAATTCGAAACTTTTAAAATTTATCAATTAACTTGGTTCTTATACCCAACTTGAATCATAAATCTATTACTCATTTTTCGCCTTTCTCTCATGGTAATTAGAGACCAAATTGGTCAATTTTGAAAAGTTTTGGATCTAGTTGACACTAGGCCAAATCTTAGGAGTATTAATTATATTTTACCCAAGACAAATCAGCTGAAAATTTTTTTGGAATGCATACCTCTGTTTAAGAGTTTCAGTGGATTGAACACTAGTGATCAACGTGAGTTTTTCTGTTGATTTGTCGAAATTTCTCTATAATTTAGGGTTTGTTTTTTTCTTCAGTTGCAACTGGCTGTGGTGGGTAAAATGACTTGGAGGGCGGTTGTGCTTGGGAGTCTTGCGTGGCTAGTCTTTGCATGGTGGTAGTTTGGATGGCTTTGTGGTAGTGGCAGTTGAACTTTGGCTGGCAAATTGGTTGTGGATGGCCAAGTGTTAGTTGTTTTGAAGGGGTCTAGAGAAATTGTAAAGATTGTGGGCAATTATAAAGAAAATAGGAAAATGGGCGCATCACATAATATTTTAATAACAAATTGTTATTTAATGGAAAAAAAAAATGCATTCTCTTAAGATATAATGAAACAAAATTTCATGCAGCATAATTATTTTTGAGGAAGAATTTCAACAGATAACAAACATTGTTTCTCAAAAGAATATATTTTGTCAAAATTCATTTAATTAGATTTTATTCTACAATTATTTAAACTTTATTTGCAGAAGTCTTATGATTAAAGGCAGCCTAATATGTTCAACTTCTCTTAATGAAAAAAATAAAAAGAAACCTCAAATGAATCGGACACTAGGGAAGCTTCAATTATTTGTGAGTACTTTTTTGTACTATTTACATTTTTACTTTATCTTTAATGATCAAAGTGGATTTAATGATCAAAGTGGAAGAAGCGAGTACTTTAGTGAAAGTGTAGCAAGGGAACCTGTCAGCACATGTGATAAGAAACTAATTATAATATGTACTTCTTGTGCTTGTGCAGCTACTTTGGATGTTCCAGCTTTAACTCTATGATCATAAATGATAAGCACAATTTGTTAACTAATTTAATGATAAGCAGATCATTAATAGAGATAGTAAATGCTTGTCTGATATTGTTATATGTTTGAGATACAGAAAGATTTTCATTCGATTTATTTATTTAATATATATATATATATAATTGTAATTAATTAAAACTTTAAAGGGATTTTCATTATAAAAAAAAAAAAAACAAATTAAAAGGATTTAAATAACCATAATGCCTTTTCATGTAAGCAAAAGTAGAAAACAAGTATGCTGTAGTTGTAAAACATTTGTGTGCCAGACTTTTATTTTATTTTTCCTTTTGAAAACTTTTTGTGTTTTGTAATTTTCAATAGGAGTAACGTTTGTTACACACATTATGTACACACTGTCCAAAACAGCTAAAATCATAACCTTAAGTCATATTTTTAGACTTAAAAAACGTGACTTAAAATCATGTTTTCAATTATATTCTGGGAGTGTGTAAATGAAGTAACGCAAATGTATGTATCAGAATTTGAAGATGGATTCAAACTTTCTTCTCTTTTTGCACTCACTAACATGTTTCCTTTCTATTTATTTTATTTTATTTTTTTTGCTATTAAACTGATCAGTTTTATTGGCATGTCTTGATCATCTTTGCTTGTGGATGGGTGACATTCACAACAAGGAGACATGCGATTAAGACAATCACCAACGTACTCAACAAATTGCTTAGTTGTCTCAATATTTTAACGGGTAAAAACAAGTAGAAATACGTGATCTACACGGCATGCGTGTGTATGTTGGATCGATTCTTAAGATTAAAGACTCAGTCTCAATTGTCAGTAACAAGAAGAATACCTTTCTGATTTTCTGTGCATGAAGTTTGGTAGAAGCTTAATTTTTTTTTTTTTTTGGCCCCACCTGTAGGGTATTTATTAATAAATTATTTTAGAAAAATTTTAATATTACTCATGGAAAATATAAAAAGTCATAGAAATTTTTTTTTCTTTATAAAAAGTTTATAAAAATATTTTTTAAACTAATACTCTAATGACATTTGTTATTTTTTCCCATCATTTTTGTATTTCTTAGAAGGATACACGTGCTTTTATGATAAACCAGAAAGCAAATAGTTAGAAACAAATTTTACAAAAATTAGTAATTCACTTA
This sequence comes from Quercus suber, assembly GCF_002906115.3. Taxonomy (NCBI): domain Eukaryota; kingdom Viridiplantae; phylum Streptophyta; class Magnoliopsida; order Fagales; family Fagaceae; genus Quercus; species Quercus suber. The sequence continues at coordinate 26,996 of NW_027070675.1, read as the reverse complement.
TTCTTATACTCACGAGCAGAACATGAGTTGTTCCTTGACTTTGTGTTGTCTATTTTCTTCCTTTTTTTAATTTTTTATAATAAAAAAAATCAAAATAACTCAAAACTCAAAAGTAATTACATTTCAAACAATTACTATGTTTCCCAAATTCTTAATAGAAAGGCAGTTAAAAAGTGTGGACATTGAGAGATGTTCCCGATGCATTATATTATATAGATGGTAATTAAAAAAACAAAATTAGGTGCATGGATTTAATGATACTATGCATTTTTTATCAGCAGAAGCACGTGAGCGTGCAATATTTCTTATAAATATACATATGTATGTAGTTCCAATTCCAACAGTCATATGCACTTAGCTATAGTCCACCAGAGTAGTTCTCTTTCTCACACATATGCTCTCTCTACCTACTCATGGAATGAACATCATTTTGTAACCTTTTTGTCGATCGAAAAGCAAGTGCTCCCAAAACTTTTACTAATATAAATTTATAAATCAAAGAATGAAAGGAAAAATAACAAAATTACTATGAATTTTATTACAAAAAGCGTACGAATTGATGTGGTTGATGTCACTTAATTAAACACTATAATAAATAAATGTTTGAGATATTTTATTTTTTGGTAACTCGCCAATTTTATTATACTTATATCGTAAAATTTATAATATTTCTAACATTACTATTAAAAAAACAAATTTACATAAGAATTATTGTGGCCCCTGGATCCAACTAGAGTTATATTTACAAAAGTTGAAGTGAGAAAGAGAGAGAGAGAGAGCACTAGTCCGAGACTGCTTCATAATGGTGGAACGTTGAGGTTCCTAGTCTACTACACATAATAGAAGTGGGAGTGGGAGACATCTATCTTTACTATCATTATACTTTAGGCTAAAGTGATAATGAAATTGAAGGCCATGCGTCATGCCACCAAAATCATTGGTACACAATACATTAATTTGTTTCCCCTTATGTCTACACATCCTCATGCATAAAGCTAAAATGGCATAGGAGTAATGGAGCCATTAATTAATTGAATTTCACTAGTAGTGTAATTGATTCAATCAATTAGCATATTTCCCAACATGGGTTCCAAAGATCTATATATACTTCTTATATAACTATATGTTCTTTTTGTATGGGTTTCAATTAGCTCAACTGATAAAACATTTGATACTTGAATAAGAGATTTAGGCTTTAATCTTCGCTTACACCAAAAACTGATTGGTGTCTTAGTTTGATGATAAAAAGTTATCATCAAGAGCGGACATCATAAATTAAAACTTACTAAAAAAATGTTCTTTTTATTGTTTAATGAGTATAACTTCACTACTAAAGGGTTCATGGAATAGCGATTAATTTTTATAAAGTCATGTTAAAGGGTGCCCTTAGGACAATTATTGTTAACATTTCCTGATCTTTATAATGAACTAAAAAGCAAAAGAGCAAAATTAAAACCAAAATAAATAAAAGAAGAATTTATCAAAATGGTCCCAATTGCAAGCAACCACTTCATTTATTTTTGCAGTGGTCCCTAAGATGAAGATGAAGAAGTGGGCCAGTGACCCAACATAAAATTTAGGGCTTAATGTGAAGTGACTAGTGATGCCGAAAGCATAAAGCGTAAACAACAGCAAAGATCATAGATGCAATTTGTGATTTGTGAAAAGGGCAAAAGCAAAGGCACATGCAGGAAGTATTCCTCATCCGATTCTCCTCCACTCACTAATGCGATTCAATACTAGAATCTCTCTTGGGACTCATGGCTATGACAATGTACGTATAAAATGATCTTTATAAATCTGAAATTTTAATAGTCTGCAATATCACATGAAACTATGGATTACATCAGGTTTTGTTGGGAGTTTTTAAAGAAATAGAATGCAACGGAATATAAGTATATATAACAGGTATAAGTAATAGAATGAAAATGAAACCAAACTATCTTATCTTGATGTTATAAAAAACAATATAGGGAATAAAAAGAAATGCAAAAGCAAATAACTTTGTTTGAGAGAATTTTATGATAAATAATTTCAAGGTTGACAGTGTAATTTAATAATTTGAATAAAATCATCAAATATTTTCTTAATTACCTTCCACTCACTACAAAAAACGCGTCCTGTAGCCGCGTTTTGTAGCCGCGTTTTTGTAAAACGCGGCTATAGGTTAGAGTTTGAGCCGCGTTTTACAAAAACGCGGCTCCAACTTAAACATTGAGCCGCGTTTTACTAAACCCGGCTAGAAACCTCCCTGAAGCTGCGTTTTTAAATGGTGAGCTGCGTTTTTGGGGTTTTTGTTTTTTTTTTTTTTTCGTATATGTCTGGAGCTGCGTTTACGAAACGCAGCTCAGGGTATGTCTGCCTTCAACATTTAGTCTAAATTATTAAGAAAAAAAAAATCATCACTCCACAGAAAGGAAAAAAAACCCCTAAGCTCTCGGTCTCAAAAAACTCTCACGCTACTCTCTCCGAATCCCCTTCCTCTGAACACTGAACTCTCAAACTCCTTACCATATTTTTCAATCACACAGCCATTTTTGCCTTGTTAGAAAATAAAATTTGAATTTTTTTTTTTGAGCCCCTTGATATAACATGACTGACATTAAGATATTATTTCACATTGACAATTAAGTTAATGGACTAAACCACTTTGGTTATCACTATCCGATGTTGGACATAATCAATCCATGATGTGGCCATTTATATGTGAATTTTTCCAACACTAAAGGCTAGCTTTGAGTTCAATCCTTAAAGCTATATAGTGTTTCACTTTTGAACAAAATCAGTTCTAGCCATATGTAGTAACTATAATTTTTTTTTTTTAAAAAAAAAGCAACTATCAACGGTCTTTTTTACAGTTTTTTATATTTCTTATAAAGATAGTATTAAAATTTTTCTAAAATAAATTGATAAAAAAATTTCTAAAAACACCAATTAACAGTACCTTATTAAATAATTTAGAAGCGTTTTTGGGAACTTATCGGAAGAGCAGCTCCTAGTGTGGATTTAAAGATCCCCTTCCTTTTTTATTCTCCACGTTATTGGCTTTCCTAGACCTTTACTGACAGGCCTGTTACTCGATCGTTAAGCATGGTCTAAACACCAGGCACAAGGACAGCAAGTCATGTGAGCTTAATTTTTGCAGTACAATTGGGTGAAATAATGAGGAGGCAAGAAAGAAATAATGGTAAAGCAGACCAGTTGTGCTTACATTTGATTTATTTATTTATTGGTAAGATTAGACAGACACTTGTGGGAGTGTGTTTTACTTTTATTTGTTCCTCTCTCTCTAAAAAAATGGATAGACACTTGTGCGAGTGTGTTTTTAATCTCATCCCACTTCTCACAAGTCACAAGTTACAAACTTACAATGCCCCGTACGCTACGACTGAGCAAATCAGTGAATCACTTGGTCATTGACCATACCTCTCGCACTCTTGTAGGAGCAATTCTTATATACCCGGAACAATATTTCGAGCTCTCATAGAGGAGTGGGTTCTATATATGCTCGGAAAGTATGCAAGTATTTTTTTTTTTCTTTTGTAGTGCCATCATTGGTAAGAGTTAGGCTTTTATTCTAATATTTTGAGGAAGTTTACATCAACCACATTTACCGTGAAGGCAATTATTAAGCAAGTATTTTGGCCAAAGAATGACATTATACTAAAGATTATTGTGTTGTAAATTAATGATCCTCCTTGTTCCATACCCCTAGATTTTGTATTTCTTAACTTGCTTTAATCTAATCCATTTTAACCACACACCCACACACAAACTCTATCATTGCATATTCATCATCTAATTAAGCAACTCAAAATCTTTAGTATTTCTGATCATTTAACCCGATATATCTAAACTTCTACAACCCCAATTTCTCATCAAGTATTCCAATCTAATGATCAGATTCTCTTTGGTCCAAACGTTATGATCATAATTTAATTCCAATGATCCTTACAAATATTTCAGTGTTCACATAATCGAAATAATTGAGTACTATTTCCAAAATCCTGTAGTCAACATAATTACAAAACAGCACACCTGATCCGTCGTACACATGGACTCAAGTATAGAAGTAGCTAGCTATCTCAATCCCTGCCACACATAAAATCACATTGCTAAGAAGAGCCTAAGAAATTAGCCTAGGTCCCAAAAAATGAAGACCCCATGTTACCTAAACCAGTCACGGTCCTAGTTTGCTGTAAAAATGGTCCAAACGGAATGAGCTAGGTACACTGGACCACCTGTACTTCTAATGGGGTCCTTTCTGAACCAACTAATGGACTTAACCGAACCCAAGCTTATCTTACTCATAGTCAATTACATACAATTTTTTTTCTATGTTAAATTACTGATTCTCTAAAAATTTTAAACTATTAAGTTATGGTAAATTTAATCATTTAACCACATATTTCTAACACTCTCTCTTCCATGTGGGCCAAAACTATCTTTTAATAAATGAGGCCTAACACGTAAGAATTTAAATAGAAAGTAAAGTAAAAGAAATAAAGATTAAACTCAGAATCTTATGCTCTAATACTATGTTAAATTACCGATTGTCCTAAAAGTTTAAACTATTAGAATATGGTAAATTTAATCATTTAACCACATACTTCTAATACTCTATAAGCAATAAAATGGTATAAACACAAAAATGAGATGGTTCACCCATAAAACAAAATTCTAAGATTGGATTGGCAAGGTCTTTTGTCTAATTGCATATTGGTCATATATGCCAGCTCCTAGAGAGAAAAAAATGGTCCCAGGGTTCCTATTTACGATCCGACCATACCAAAATATGATCATTGCTTCGCAATAAGGTTGTTTAAAGTCATTCCTCAATTGCCGGCTCTTCAAGCACACACACAGTCTGGTTAATCTGTAGTCAACATCAACCTTCACAGAGACTTTGTCCTCTCCTTGTTTGTAAATTTAATTCTAGTCGCTGAAATGTGGGGTTGTAAGCTGCCATTAATGTGAAATTAACACAGCCTTCCTTACAATCTTTTATGACTCTTTGGATTTCTCTTATGGCTTGTAGTTGCACGCGCATGCATGCAATGACGAAAAATAGTAAAATTTTAACTATTTTAAAGCAAAAACAAATACCATCAGCACGCAAATTCCATTCTGGAAAGTATGCAAGCCCATATCATAGCTATTAATTATCACTTATCGCTGTCCAACCCCACCCCACACAAATACCTAAAAAAAAAAAAATGAAAAAAAAAAAAAAAAAAAATTTTCTTGCTACCAACTACCAAGTGCCTTTTGTTGGGGTGCCTTGTATTTGCATCTAAGCATCAACTCACTTCCTGAGTACTGAAATTTTGCAATCACTTGCAGATTTCTAAATCATCAATGTCTTCCATATTGCAGTGCATGCACTGGCAACAGCATAAATGCCTTTCATAATAGAAAGCTAGATAACAAACACAAGCCAATAATAACTTGTAGCTTTGTTTGTGAACTTTCTTTTATTATTTTCCTTTAGTAATTTATCCAAAATGGAGATGCGTGAACTAATCACAAATAAATTGCAATCACAGAACTTTAAATGGTAATCCACACAAAAATTTGTAGAACCATGGAATAATTGTTCAATAAGGAGTAGAATGCACCAATAATATGTGAAAGATAAGACATATCCCAGATAACTTCTAATGGGTTTATTGACTTTCATTCTCTCAATTTCCATAAATCTTGACCATGGTTATATTAATTACACGTGTAGAAAAATGATAAGGAAAATAAATTTGCAAAGAAAATGGCTATTCATTTGAAAATTTTGATAGTGTAGCACTTTAATCTGAAAGAGCCATGTTGATCTCACATATCAAAGGTTAAAGAAAAGAAAAACACCTGTTTTAGGAAGGATGTCAAGAGTAAGAAAACAAAGAATTATATTTCGACTATTAGTAATAATAAAAAAGGAGGCAGAGAAAAAGGCAAAGTTGGATGGCATATCCTTGGCAGTAAACAGAAGTAAATGACGAGCCATGTTAGTCAAGGTTTACCAAATAAAGCACAGGTGCTTGATTTCTCTTCCTTTTATCTTTTTCTACCATTTTATCTTTTATTTTGTGTCTGTGTGCGCACGTATATGGTACAAAAGGTGAAAAAAGAAAAGCAGGTAAAGATTTTAAAAGCAAGGGTTTTTTTTTTTTTTTTAGATCAATTCCCAATAGATTAAAAATATAGAAAGGGAAGCCACTGTGACTGAAAACTTGTGTTTCTTTTTTAATTTTAGGGAAAAAAAAGTTTTAATGAAAATAATATATATATTGAAAATCACTGATTTTTTTTTTTAAATGGTTTAATGAAATACTAAAAAATCATTCTGACCTCATATATGAATGGAAATGACTATAGATGTGCAAGCTAGAGACTAGGGAGATTTGCAGCTGCAAATATTTTAATGATTATTTAGTAATTTATCTAACCTTCTTTTTCAAAACCTACAGATTTTGATTGAGACTTGGTCACAAGGGCTTGAGGACCCCTTACAAAGAAGCTTTCAGAGTCATTTTTAGTAGGACTGGAGATCATGAAAGTAACATCCTTTGGCCGACCCATTAAATGAAGTCCAGAAAAATGATCACCCCAGATATCATACGTATATTTATCCCCAAGCCTTGCCTTTTCCTCTGTTTGCCGGTTGTAGAGTTTGGACCCAGGAGCTCGAGCATGTGGAGCAATTTTAGAGGTTGAAGCCAGAAAAGGGGAAGAGTATAACTTATCAGGGGCAGCCTTACCATGACAAGGAAAAGTAGCAGAAGGCAACAGTACAGGCTTACTAGTAGGTTTTCTGGATGCTGAAGGTTGCTCTTGAGTAGAAAAGAACAAGTTGTTACTGCTTTGCTTTGCAGGAACCTTGGGCTCCAACATGTTTACCTCAGTGGCAGATCTAGGAACTCGATTCTTCAGACACAGTTGGTCTGCTACTTGAGTACATGGATACCTAGCCTCACTAGTTTGTTCCATATCAGGAGACAGCGGCCGTGTACGTTTAGGTGTTACAGATGTGACTGGAGACAAGGGAGATGAAGGTGTGGAATTTCCACTCTGACTACTAGACACTTCAGATAATCCTGTTAATTTGGAAAGAGCACCCTTGCGCTTCTTTCGCCTCCTTCCCTTATCTTTTCCAGTTTTGACTGTAAGCTTACCATGTTGGGATGCTTCTATCATATCAGAATTCTCAACTTCTACAGACTTTGACAGCGAAGAGGTTGGAAATGCTCTTTCCTTTTGAGTGTCTAGGGAATCATTAGTTTGTTTACAATTTTCCAGAGTTGGTCTCACATGTTGAGCAGTAATTCCCTGTTCTGGATCCCACCCTGGCCAACCGGAAATCTACCAACAGATGCCTGCAATGAGTTTTTGTCTTCCTCAATAGACGTTAACAGACTATCTATCTCATTGGACACAGACAAGTCGCCATTTCTCTGGTTACAATGCACATGAGCAGTTTTCCCTGCCTTCCTCAAATTAGTAGCAATGGAACCCTTCTCGCTCTTGTATAAATAATCCTGCGAGCCAAAGGTTATTATCACCTGGGAAAATAGGCAACAGAACACCAGTAACATCAAGGAAACAACAACGAGGACTGCTACAGAGGCTTTCTTCACTCTCATCCAGAAAACTGATTGATTACAGATATTGAGCATGTGCAGGGGAAGACGTGCCTTCATGGGAATCACAAGAATACCAGTAGCCAAGTCCAGTTCAAGATCTCTATGTACCATGGCTGCAGATAAATCAGACTGATATGATATCAGAAGCTTTGTTGATTCCCCAGGTTCAAGAGAAAAACCTTTACAAGTATGTACCATAAATCCATCCATCCCACACTCTGTTCCAGAAACTTCAATTTTTCTCACCTCCAACGGCAAGTCTCCAGTGTTCTTGGCATAAAGCTCTTTCGAGAATGGCTGTGAACAGGCATTAATTGTATCTTCCGTCTGAACCAAAATGTCTGGGGGGAGATATTCAGAGGAATTGACAAGTTGAGGTTAAACTCTACACTCTGAACAGGCTCAGACCCCTCCAGCAAGACTAAGGAAAGTGACCCTCCAAATCCCCTCAAAGATAGCCACTCCACACCTGAAAGATTATTCCTTATCAGAGCTGAGCTGCTCCACCCACATCGATTTGAAGGTTGGAAGAAAATTGGCCCAAACAATGCTCTACCATAAGGATGAACATAAGCCTCAGTTAGTGCACTCTCTGTCATTGAGAATCCATATTTTGCTGGAGAAGTCGACTCATTATGAACCAAACTACCCGATGGTGGTTGTGTGAAACCATCTGGGCCCTGCATTCATCAATAATCTCTCCTGTATTAAGGATAAGCTGCATTACAACCGGCTGCTGGCTGGGATTTTTTGCAGTGATCCACTTAGAGTGATGACTTCCAACCTGGACCATAGGGAAGAATACCTCTTGATCATCAAGAACAGACATACCACTTATGGTAGCTTGAGATTTCCAGTTCCCTAGAACCAATTCATCAGCTTCAGCTGCGTCCAGTGCCTTCAGACAATAAGTTCACAAAAGCATCTAGGTTATCATGAATATAGACTGAGTAAGAATACATAGCAAGAAAACAACATAACCTAAGCATTAATATTCTCAGTCTGTACTGCCTACATTTATGGGTAAAAACTTGCTCAACCACAGGGAAGTAAATACAACAACAATAACAGCAAAACCTTTGTCCCAAACTTTTGGGTCGGTTATGAATTCTCAACAAACTAATTGGGGTTGGCGACATATATTCTAGGCTCCTGTAACAATTAGACATGGCAACAACAAAAAAATATGGACAGGCACTCATAGACCTTTCAAAACCAGAGTTTGGATGTTACCACTTACCATTTCCACGCATTTTGCTCAATCAAAGCCAAATAAATATAATCCAAAGAAAATGAATCAAAACTCATCAATTCATTCTTCTTTTATTTTTCAAGATTGTTTCAGTTATTAATAATAACATAAATGAAATCAAATATGAAACTTTTTTAGTGCAGAGATGGGTGGTCAATTTTTGAGAGATTACATGAATAATTATTCCTGCTTAATTCCTAGGTGGAATGCTGACAGATCTAACATACCCAAAGTAAAATGAGGTTGCAACTTGTATTTTAAGTTTTATGCATTAAAAGGAACCTGCCTGATCTAGTGCAATAATGGGCTATGTAGTTTTGAGACAAGCATTTTAAGTGAGATCCTTGGAAGTTTAAGAGTAGTTTGGGAAGTTGGTCTTAGTCAATTGGTCCATCATGAGTTATGTTTGGAGCATTGGAAGTTGTAGCAATAATGGGATAGCTGTGTCTTGACCCTTGGGCTACAGAAAAGGTGGAGATATGGAAGTCTTTTTGGTAAGCCTTTTTGTATTGATTACGTTATCTGTTATGTGTATGGTTGAGAATGGCCCCCTTCTCTTGTTGTACCTCTGAATTTTCTAATTCTCTCTTCTTCCCTCTTCCAACCATATCACTACAAATCCTGAAAAACATCTCAACATTTCAATGTTTTCTTGTTCGTTCCTTTTTTTTTTTTGTTTTTG
>NW_027070675.1:0-17423 GCF_002906115.3 Quercus suber | reverse complement strand
AAAAAAAAAAAAAAAAAAAACTCAAACTTACTATTACAAATTTACAATTTGATATCTTCGGGAAATGTTAATAAAGTAATAATTAATAATTCATTTAAAAAAAGTTTTTATGAGGAAAAAAAAATTAATGTTTTGGTAACTTTCTCTATTTCTTATAAAAATTGTGTCAAAATTTTACTAAAATGAATTGTTAATCATTGCTTTAAGAGCACCCGTTAGCATGACCCTTTATTTCTACTTGTGAGACTACTAGGGCAAAGGTAGCATGGGACACAGAGAGATTTCAAGATTGGAACAAGGTCGTTATTAAACATATATGGAACATTTTTACTCAGGATAGTTCACTATGAATTGCTTGTTTGGGTTGAGGCTCATCTCTTAAGTGGTATATGTTTGTGGTCTGCTAATATCCCTCAAGGCTGTTCGTAGGGTCGGAAAAAGATCCTTGAACTTAGGGTGCTGTAAAATACATGCAAAACAATAAAATATCTAGTACTACAACACACAAAAATTAGCGGCCAACTCTAGGCCTACATTCACAAGCAATGTCAACCAAAATTCACTATTATAATAGAAATTACAACCAAAAAAACTCTCAAAACCCCAATGTATTTAAAGGTGCCCTCACTCTAGCTCTCTAGGAAAAACTTAAATCTTTATCTTTCTTAAAAGGCAAGGATTTGTTACTAACAACAAAACTACACTACCACTCTATTTATAAGGTGTAACATTGTTCTTACTTCTTTAATTTTCAATGTGAGACTCACTTTTATTATAACTAGTTGCAAACTCACGCGATGTGTGAGAAAAAATAATTTTTTGTATTGTAATATAATATATAATTTTTTTAAAAAAAATTTTTTGAAGAAAATTTGTTCTCCCTAAAAATTGGACCTTGAATTGATTTTTTTGTAGGTTTTCTTTTCAAGTTTTGCACAAAAGTTCTTTTTTTTTCTTAATTTTTGCGTTGGAAAGTATGAAATTTTATTATATTTGGTCTAAACTCTTTAGTTTTGAGTTAAAAAATATAAATAAAATACTAAAATAGACATTAGAAATTAGAAATATGAGCCCTAAAAATGCAATAAAATGATAAATATTCAGAAGTCTTATTTGGTCCACATTGGTTCTATTCGGTCCATTCTATCCTCTTCTATCTCATTTGGTCCTATTCGGTCCTATTTAGTCTATTCTGTCTACTAAAGTTCTATTTGATCTATTCGGTCTTATTCAGTCCACTTCGATTCAATTCAGTCTATTCAGTCCACATTAGCTCTATTCGGTCCACATTGGTCTATTCCGTCCATTCTGTCTACTTTGATTCTATTTAGTCTTATTCAGTCTACCTTGGTCTTATTCGGTCCATTCTATCCACTTTGATCCACTTCAGCTCTATTCGGGCCATTCGGTCCACTTTGGTCATATTCGGTTATTTTGTCCACTTTGGTTCTATTCAGTCCATTATGTCCACTTCAGTCGTATTCAGTCCACATTAGTCCTATTCGGTCTACTTCGGTCTTACTCGGTAAAATTTGGTCCTACTCGGTCCGTTCTGTCTACTTAGGTCTTATTCGGTCCATTTTTTCTTATTCGGTCCTATTCTGTCCATTTGGTCTACTTTATTTCATTTGGTCTAATTCGGTCCATTCAGATCACTTCGGTTCATCTTAGTCCACTACGATCTATATTTGTGCACTTTCTTAATGGGAAAAGACATGTTTGGGTTGAAAACACCTAATCTAAATCCAAATTTATTTAAAAATATGTAAATCTCAAACTATTAATATCTAATATTTTAAGCGTAGTATTTATTATTATAACGCTTTTGTTGAGCCACTTTATGATAGTATTTCAATTCACTTTGGTACGGCTATATATATATATATATAGATTAGTGCACCTCATTATTCTTCTAGTTGATGTGGAGTTCCAAAACCAATGAGAAATTCTCTAAGCTTCTCATATCCTGAGCTAGACTCAAACATAGGGATATTTTCCATTGAAATGGTGATGGGATCTTCATTTGATAGGATTATTGGCATCTTGAAGGTGCTTAACTCCCAAATTTAGTCATAGATTGATTGTTGAAGCTGCCAGTTCCATGGATGCCAAAGTATCAAATATTTTAACGATGGATGTTGGTATCGCACCCTGCTAGATCAGAAGAAACGAGACTCACGCAAGCAGACTTATGAAGGATACACTTGGCTAATGTAGATTTTGTGCAATGGGTAACTACACCTGTCCTCTTGCTTGGAATGAAATTAGAGTTAAACATTAAGTATGCAAGTTGATTTGGCATCATTCATTCATTCCCAAGCATTCATTTATCTGTTAGCCATTCTAAATAGGGTATCAACTGGAGAAAGGCTTAGAATGCGGTTATGCTTGTGATGTGTTGTGTGTGTTTTGTAGAAACAAAATTGAGAATCGAGACCACCAATTTTTTTTTAATGTTCTTCATTAGAAGGATTTAGTCTCAATTGCTGCTTGGTTTCGTGTGATAATTCATCAAATTGACTCGTCTTGGTCTGCAAGTTTCCAGTGGGTCTTAAGAAGCTTGAAGATTGGAAGGTTTAAAGCAACTCTATACAAGCTAATGTGGTTGCATTGCAGCATAATACCAGGGTATACAACGGCAATATTTTATCAGAAGAAGCTATTATCAAGCAAATTAAACATGGTGTAAGATGAAGTGCTGGTTATTGTGAAGCAGTGCCAAACACTTTGTGTAGCTATGCTTGTACGTGCTTAAGAACAAGGTCTACTGGTAAAATGGTAACTGCCTAGTATTGTTGCAATTGCAGGGTGTCCTCCTGTGTTTTGAGTAGGGCGGTATGCTGTGTTTTGAAGTTCTTCTAGTGTTATAACCATCTCTAACCAGGTAGATTTGAGTCACGAGTCTCAATTTCGACCCACGTAAACCCAGGCAAAGGTCAGATTGGTTGAAAGATGCAACTAACAATAAGTAGAATTAAATCGAAGTACATCCGTGTCCGTGTGACAGCATCAGATCCTATTCATGTATTAAGTAGGATGTCCAATCTAAATTTATAGATACATCATCCATTCCTCCCCTTCAATTTACTCGGCATGCATTAAAGCACGTACACCATAATGACATAAGTAAATAATTGCTTTCAATTACACCTAAATGAAATATAGAACGAACACCAACACAAACCCACATTTAGCATTTAGGTATATGTCGCAAGTTGTCAAAGTCATATGTACCATTAACATGTGTTTTCCTTGCTACCAACTACCAAGTGCCTTTTGTTGGGGTGCCTTGTATTTGCATCTAAGCATCAACTCACTTCCTGAGTACTGAAATTTTGCAATCACTTGCAGATTTCTAAATCATCAATGTCTTCCATATTGCAGTGCATGCACTGGCAACAGCATAAATGCCTTTCATAATAGAAAGCTAGATAACAAACACAAGCCAATAATAACTTGTAGCTTTGTTTGTGAACTTTCTTTTATTATTTTCCTTTAGTAATTTATCCAAAATGGAGATGCGTGAACTAATCACAAATAAATTGCAATCACAGAACTTTAAATGGTAATCCACACAAAAATTTGTAGAACCATGGAATAATTGTTCAATAAGGAGTAGAATGCACCAATAATATGTGAAAGATAAGACATATCCCAGATAACTTCTAATGGGTTTATTGACTTTCATTCTCTCAATTTCCATAAATCTTGACCATGGTTATATTAATTACACGTGTAGAAAAATGATAAGGAAAATAAATTTGCAAAGAAAATGGCTATTCATTTGAAAATTTTGATAGTGTAGCACTTTAATCTGAAAGAGCCATGTTGATCTCACATATCAAAGGTTAAAGAAAAGAAAAACACCTGTTTTAGGAAGGATGTCAAGAGTAAGAAAACAAAGAATTATATTTCGACTATTAGTAATAATAAAAAAGGAGGCAGAGAAAAAGGCAAAGTTGGATGGCATATCCTTGGCAGTAAACAGAAGTAAATGACGAGCCATGTTAGTCAAGGTTTACCAAATAAAGCACAGGTGCTTGATTTCTCTTCCTTTTATCTTTTTCTACCATTTTATCTTTTATTTTGTGTCTGTGTGCGCACGTATATGGTACAAAAGGTGAAAAAAGAAAAGCAGGTAAAGATTTTAAAAGCAAGGGTTTTTTTTTTTTTTTTAGATCAATTCCCAATAGATTAAAAATATAGAAAGGGAAGCCACTGTGACTGAAAACTTGTGTTTCTTTTTTAATTTTAGGGAAAAAAAAGTTTTAATGAAAATAATATATATATTGAAAATCACTGATTTTTTTTTTTAAATGGTTTAATGAAATACTAAAAAATCATTCTGACCTCATATATGAATGGAAATGACTATAGATGTGCAAGCTAGAGACTAGGGAGATTTGCAGCTGCAAATATTTTAATGATTATTTAGTAATTTATCTAACCTTCTTTTTCAAAACCTACAGATTTTGATTGAGACTTGGTCACAAGGGCTTGAGGACCCCTTACAAAGAAGCTTTCAGAGTCATTTTTAGTAGGACTGGAGATCATGAAAGTAACATCCTTTGGCCGACCCATTAAATGAAGTCCAGAAAAATGATCACCCCAGATATCATACGTATATTTATCCCCAAGCCTTGCCTTTTCCTCTGTTTGCCGGTTGTAGAGTTTGGACCCAGGAGCTCGAGCATGTGGAGCAATTTTAGAGGTTGAAGCCAGAAAAGGGGAAGAGTATAACTTATCAGGGGCAGCCTTACCATGACAAGGAAAAGTAGCAGAAGGCAACAGTACAGGCTTACTAGTAGGTTTTCTGGATGCTGAAGGTTGCTCTTGAGTAGAAAAGAACAAGTTGTTACTGCTTTGCTTTGCAGGAACCTTGGGCTCCAACATGTTTACCTCAGTGGCAGATCTAGGAACTCGATTCTTCAGACACAGTTGGTCTGCTACTTGAGTACATGGATACCTAGCCTCACTAGTTTGTTCCATATCAGGAGACAGCGGCCGTGTACGTTTAGGTGTTACAGATGTGACTGGAGACAAGGGAGATGAAGGTGTGGAATTTCCACTCTGACTACTAGACACTTCAGATAATCCTGTTAATTTGGAAAGAGCACCCTTGCGCTTCTTTCGCCTCCTTCCCTTATCTTTTCCAGTTTTGACTGTAAGCTTACCATGTTGGGATGCTTCTATCATATCAGAATTCTCAACTTCTACAGACTTTGACAGCGAAGAGGTTGGAAATGCTCTTTCCTTTTGAGTGTCTAGGGAATCATTAGTTTGTTTACAATTTTCCAGAGTTGGTCTCACATGTTGAGCAGTAATTCCCTGTTCTGGATCCCACCCTGGCCAACCGGAAATCTACCAACAGATGCCTGCAATGAGTTTTTGTCTTCCTCAATAGACGTTAACAGACTATCTATCTCATTGGACACAGACAAGTCGCCATTTCTCTGGTTACAATGCACATGAGCAGTTTTCCCTGCCTTCCTCAAATTAGTAGCAATGGAACCCTTCTCGCTCTTGTATAAATAATCCTGCGAGCCAAAGGTTATTATCACCTGGGAAAATAGGCAACAGAACACCAGTAACATCAAGGAAACAACAACGAGGACTGCTACAGAGGCTTTCTTCACTCTCATCCAGAAAACTGATTGATTACAGATATTGAGCATGTGCAGGGGAAGACGTGCCTTCATGGGAATCACAAGAATACCAGTAGCCAAGTCCAGTTCAAGATCTCTATGTACCATGGCTGCAGATAAATCAGACTGATATGATATCAGAAGCTTTGTTGATTCCCCAGGTTCAAGAGAAAAACCTTTACAAGTATGTACCATAAATCCATCCATCCCACACTCTGTTCCAGAAACTTCAATTTTTCTCACCTCCAACGGCAAGTCTCCAGTGTTCTTGGCATAAAGCTCTTTCGAGAATGGCTGTGAACAGGCATTAATTGTATCTTCCGTCTGAACCAAAATGTCTGGGGGGAGATATTCAGAGGAATTGACAAGTTGAGGTTAAACTCTACACTCTGAACAGGCTCAGACCCCTCCAGCAAGACTAAGGAAAGTGACCCTCCAAATCCCCTCAAAGATAGCCACTCCACACCTGAAAGATTATTCCTTATCAGAGCTGAGCTGCTCCACCCACATCGATTTGAAGGTTGGAAGAAAATTGGCCCAAACAATGCTCTACCATAAGGATGAACATAAGCCTCAGTTAGTGCACTCTCTGTCATTGAGAATCCATATTTTGCTGGAGAAGTCGACTCATTATGAACCAAACTACCCGATGGTGGTTGTGTGAAACCATCTGGGCCCTGCATTCATCAATAATCTCTCCTGTATTAAGGATAAGCTGCATTACAACCGGCTGCTGGCTGGGATTTTTTGCAGTGATCCACTTAGAGTGATGACTTCCAACCTGGACCATAGGGAAGAATACCTCTTGATCATCAAGAACAGACATACCACTTATGGTAGCTTGAGATTTCCAGTTCCCTAGAACCAATTCATCAGCTTCAGCTGCGTCCAGTGCCTTCAGACAATAAGTTCACAAAAGCATCTAGGTTATCATGAATATAGACTGAGTAAGAATACATAGCAAGAAAACAACATAACCTAAGCATTAATATTCTCAGTCTGTACTGCCTACATTTATGGGTAAAAACTTGCTCAACCACAGGGAAGTAAATACAACAACAATAACAGCAAAACCTTTGTCCCAAACTTTTGGGTCGGTTATGAATTCTTAATGGCGAGGGGGGGGGGGGGATTTTTTTATAAATTACATCCCTGAAAATAGAATAGGGCCAGAGAGAAAGAAAGAACTCCTATAAGAGGAATGAGAAACATGAGCACAATGGAGAATAAGTAAAAAAAACTGCTAAGACAACAAGAATGAAGGAACTCTAGCTGATACAGTGTGAGATACTGAGATCCCACACATGATCTAGCTACCCACTCAACAATGAATCCACCCCAGAACTTCTAAATCTGGGCCACCAACAGAAATTATAAACCATTCAGCAGTACCCATAAATTCTAATATAAAACCACGAATGACTTTCGTTTTATTAGCACAATACAGAGTTTACCTAAAATGGTAAACCAAAGTTATGATTTCTTAGCGCATTAATATTTTTTTCTAACATTCTCTATGTAAGAGTTATTTTGTGCTTGTCTGTCTTAAAATTACAACTGGTTCATACCAATGCCTATCTATACCTTGCCATTGTTTCTATTTGGTCAGTGGCTATTGAAATGATTACTAACTCATACCCATGCCTTCCTACACCTTGCAGTTATTGCTATTTGGTAAGTATGCAGTGGTATTACTACCTAACATTTAGGTTAGAGGAGACCTTTGGGTACTTCTTTTAACATGTAGAGTGGAGAATTTTGTGCACTTCAAAATCAACAGTAGAGATAATCCCTTAGGAAGGGAAGATATGGGCTAAGGTTTGTAAGCCAGTGCAGGTTGGGGGGCTAGGTATTAGACGTTTGAGAAGTTTCAACTCTGCCTTGTTAGGCAAATGGTAGTGGAGGTATGGCATGGAGGCAGATGCTCTATGAAGGAGGGTTGAACGAAAACTGTGTCTAATGCATATGGTGTTAGCCTCAGGAAATTCATTAGAAGTGATTGGTTGAACTTTTCAAAACTCCTATGGCATGATGTGGGTGATGGTACTAGAGTGAAGTCTTGGGAGCATGTGTGGTGTAGGATTGTACCCTTAAGGAGGCCTTTCTAGAATTTTATCGAATTAGTAGGGCAAGGGATTCTTCAGTAGCAGAGGTTACGTGCTTTTCAACTGTGAGGATTCATTGGGATGTTCAATTTTGTCATTCAGCGCATGATTGAGAGCTAGAATCGTGGGTTTTTTCTATGGACATTGTCTACTCTTTGTCTGTGCACGGTCTTAGTCCTAACAAAGTTTGTTGGAAGACGGCATTGGGTAGAGGTTTAGAGGTTTAAGGATTTTATCATTCTCTATACCCTCCTACTATCATACCCTTGGAAAATGGTGTGGCAATCGAGGGTTCCTACAAGGGTAGCTTTCTTTTCATGGTCTGCTTCTTTAGGTAAGATTTTAACAATATATAACCTTTAGAGAGGGAGTATTATTGCCCTTGATTGGTGTTATATGTGCAAAAAGTGTGGAGAGTCTGTGGATCATCTTCTTCTTCATTGCTCCATAGCATATGAGCTGTGTCTTTGGTGTTTTGTTTTGTGAGAAAGGAATGCTAAGAGTTTTGAGAGTTGTGAATGGTCTATGCTAGAGCTTAAGTCTTTTTTCTTTCATACTCTCCTTGAATGGAGTTTGGGTCTGTCTCATTTGTCATGTTTTTCCCTTCCTGTTTTACTTGATCATTATAATTTTGGTTCCTAATTTTTGCCCCTACAGTACATTCTGAATGTACTCGAGTTAGCTACGATTTTTAATAATATTTTAAGTTACCTACATTAAAATAAATAAATAAATAAAGACTTCACATCTTGCTACTACACAGAATCAGTGCATGAATCTTAAAGAACTTAAAACTTAACAAGTCGCAACTCTAGAAATTGATCAAGTTCAGGGATGTAATAATGCTCTAAAACATAGTATGGCATTTACTGATTTATAGTTGACATATAATTCATGCGAACATCAATGAAAAGCAAGACCAATACTTGACAGCAGGAGAAAAAAATCTAAATGCATCTTCCATATGTTAACTCTATGGGCATTAAAATATATTTGAGAGGAAGAGGATAATTATTAATGTTTAGCCATGCTCGTTTTATATATGCACACCCTGCCAGCTACTTAACAGGCTTTGAAACAGCCATCTATCTTCTTCTTTCTGTATGACATTTCCAAGCATTCATGGAGCATTATGTCAAAATTTTGCATCCCAGCTCAAATCTGTGATTTTTTAATCTACTTATCAGCTTAATGCTGTCCAATATACATAATGGACTAAGATGCAATATTCTTGCAAGAGAAGAAATGTCACAATTTTCAAATAATCAAGAAACGTCTGCTTACTCATTAATGACAAGACAATGCACAGTCAGTCTTTTGCACTGAAAAGCAAATGTAAAGAATTTAGAAACTAGAGCAAACTTGGAACTGATCCAATGCCAAAGGGATTCATCAACCATAAAGGAAATGTACATATAGATATACAGGGGTACAATCTAAATACCTTGATATCTGATGGCGAATGCATCCCACTGCCCAAGGACCCTGTCCTCGTATTTCCAGATTCGGCCTTTTCAGACTGATACTCATATCCAACAGAAGAATTTAACTGATGTCTTAAACAGAAATGGGTTATGTCCTGGCAAGGAATTTCAATCTGAGGACTACTTGAGTCATTTGTCAGTATGAGTAATTTACAGTTCCCGTATATATTGGAGATTTCAGGGGAAGAATCATGCAATTCAACAAGAAGGTCAGTACAAGTAATCAAAGCAACTTGTGTGATGGTTCCCGGAAAAAGTAGTAAGCCTGCCTTATATTTGATGTGGAAAAGTTTAGGGTCTGAAACTTCACTAATCTCAACAAAATTCAACAAGTAAGACGCACCATTTCTCAGAGACATAGCAACACCAATAGTTTCACTGGCATCACATGACAATAGAGGCTGCAGAAATGCTGAGACAGATACTGAAAGATCAGTGTAGGCAGCTTTCCGATCTAATTCAGCTTCAAGAGGAACCATAATTGTATCAGACTTGTCTAGTGAAGACCTTAGCAACTGCATACAAAATCCACCAAAAATTTTCCCCTCAGAATCAGTTGAGAAGTCTATCTCTAAGATTGTCTCAGTGCTACGAGGATCAATCTCCCACTTTCCATGAGGCCTCATTGCCAAAAGAGGCAAACCAACTTCATCACTTTTCACAACCAACTGATCCTTTTCAATTGGCAAACCAAGGTCATCAGAGCCCCGCGAATTTTCCATGCTACAAAGCACTTCAGTATAATGGGAAGAATGCCCTAGAGAAACTGAAATCCACGCAGTTACTTCCTCCACATGAAGGGTTTCATCAAAGGGATTGAACAAAGACAAATTCTTGCTCCACCCTCCACCAGAAGAAACATCCAGGCCTAATATAGGTTGAATTTCATAAGGTGACTCAATAGCAAAGCCCTTAGCTTGGACTAAGAAACCACCAGAGCTTGTCTGCAAAATCAAATGAGCAGAGGACAAGCCCAACCATCTAGGTAAGTACACAAAACAGATTGAAGCTACTTCACCAGGTCCTAGCAAAGTCTCACTAAAATTGCATGGATAGAACTGAAAGTCCGTACTGAATGGTTCATAGACATGTAAAATGCTGTCATTGCACGTATTTGCCACGGTCAAGAAAGCTAATGAAGGAAGATATAAATGCTTTTGTCCCCAATCCAGTACACTAGGGTTAATTTCTACATTGGGAGAGGAAGAACCATCAAAAGAACCTGCTTTGGTGGTCATCTCAGATTTCTTTTCAGGCCTAAACCTCGTGCCCTTCTGATTAAGTAAAGATCTTCTACAGGAAGAAATATAATTTTGATTAGGACTATCAGCTTGAATGGATGATAACTCATTAACACCCTCTCTGGAGTTTAAAGAACAAGAAACAATCCCTCCTTTCAATAACTTAAACATACCATGGTCCGATGACCAGCTCTTATTACCCGCCCACCCGCTATCCTTAGTAGATTCTTCCGAAGCATCACCAGCTTTGAGATCATGTTCTTTAGAAGAAAAACCCGGTAATGTTGAAGGGAAGCAAAAAGATTGGGAATTGGCACAAACAGTCCCAGCATTTAAGTGGGTCCCCGGATTCCCATATCCGGAACTAGTATCACCAACACCAATATCCAAAAACCCAACATCATTTCCATCTCTATATGACTCACATGCATCATGATCCACCGACTTGAGCATCCCATTCATGGAGCTTGGTCCACATGTAGCTAAGCTAAAAAGGGTATATAACAGAACCACTATAATTTGAAATACTCTGACTCGGTGAAACAATTCCCTGAAAATAAAGTGTCAAAATCACATATAATGTAACATGTGAGAACCCTTTGCAGTTTACAGTAACATTACAAGTTGACATAAAAAATTAAAAATTATTTAAAAAAAAAAAAAAAATCTTAAAAAGACAACTTGCATTACTAAGAGGGGGCCAATTTTCTTTTTCTTTTTCTGGGCATCCAAACAGAGCGGCGGGGTCAATAGATAAAGTTAATATAAGACTAATTAACAATATCAACATAATGCCAAGAAAAAAATTTTAAAGAAAAAAGAGAATGAGTTGCATTAGCACACGATTTGCTTAATAAAAAAATAAAATTCCAACCTTTCAAATATATTTATTTCTATAAATAAATAAAAATTACTCAGTAATCACTATTTATTAATACTGCATGTTATATCCATGTGATTTTAATTAAACTAAAATATAAACCAAAAACGTAACAAAAAAGCAAACTAGCAGTAAATTAACATACCAAACAAACCCTTTAATTCCAACAATTTTGGAAGTGATTCTTATCCTTACTTTGTTAAAAACCTAAAAAAATACAGCTCAAAAATCGCTCCGTACTTTAAAAAAAAAAAAAAAAAAAAGCCATAATAAGTAAATCCGATTTAAAAAAAAAAAAAAAATTCTTAGAAATCATCAAAGTGATTTTACAAAACAGGGAATCGGAAACAAGGAAAGTTAGAGAGAGAGGGAGAGAGTGAGTAGTGATAGAGTTACCTGCGGCGGTACATGGAGAGTTGAGCTCTGATCGTTAGGGTTTCGAAGTCCATGTTTGAGACAGAGAGAAAATCATCTGCTGAAATTTTTTTTAATTTTTTTTGGTATTTATTTTCTATATTTAGGTTGGCTTTGAATAAGAGTGGGTATTTTTAGGAGCTACATATGATATATGCAGAGAGCACCACCTGATAATAGCGAATTAATGGCATCTTTCAGTCAGAACCAACCACACTGTCTATACTGTATAGAGAGAGGAATTGAGAGGGAGACAAAAACTAAAAATGACGTCAACCGCACTGGTTTAAATGTGAAATTTCTAATATGCCCCCTACACGTGATACTTGTTCATGTATTTTTCTTTTTCTTGGATAAACACTACACACGATTTCCTTGGTAGGTTTGCTTTGGTATTTTTAACAAACAAGTACATTATCTTACTACTATAGTACTTTTTTTTTTTTTTGAAGCCGACTATAGTACTATTTATTAAACACATCTCATTCATTTCTTTATTTTATGGTATGTAATAAAATGCTTGGAATGTAATAGTTATTTTTAATCACTTGTCAAATTCATTCTCTTTTTTTTTTTTAGAATGAAAATGGGTGAGCAGAGACAATTTTTGTGGTGGACCCTTATAGGCGTGACCCTTGGATCTTTCTCTTCTTTTCGATTCCAATCATGAAAACTAAAATTCTTTTGCCTTTTGGAGCTTTCATTAAGGTTGTGCGCAAGAAAAAAAAAATGAAATTTTGAAATAATATTATATCTCTAAAGATCCGTCTGAATTAAGAGAAAATAGAGATAAGTAAAGTAAAGTTAGCCAAAAATTAGTTTAATTAGTTAACTCTATTCTACCCCTCCCCATTTTCCCTCTCTCCCTCCATTTCAATCCAAACAAACCAGATGGTGAAAATCTTTTAAGTGTGCAATCATTTTTTAATGCTCGTTTTATTCTTTGCATTAGGGGAGTGATAAAATATGATTACGATCCATTATAAAATTAAGTGAATCTGGATTAAAAAAAGGGTAAAATGGTAATTATGAAGCCAACAACCCCGTCGTGACTTGTGAGCATTAAAGGGAAGTTCAAGGACTTTAATTTGAAGATGATGCTAAGCCAAAATTTTAAAAAATAATTAAAGCTCCTGTTTAGTGAAAGAGGCAATCTCTAGGTGGCCATTTAAGTAATTGGCGCATGGATACATCATACATCACGAAGTGGATGGCATGATACACGAAATTATTTTACTAACATAGCGACATTTCCATTTTCCACCAAAAAAAAAAAACAAGTACTGAGCTACGTACTACTAAAATTGAAAATGGCAAAAAGTCTGTTTTGCCCATTGGTAGGGTTTTGCGTGGTCCAATGCCCACTTGTCATGTAAAAGAGACAGAACAACAAAGGAAAGACCAAACAAATCCAAGTTTAAAAATACATCGGCGCCTTGTGGTCCGAGCCTGATGAGCTGACCGCACCGCAGGACTCGGCCTTAAAAAGGTTCGAGTAACGTGTCGCTCTTTTCTTTTCTTTTCTTTTCTTTTCTTTTCTTTCGTCTTTGTGTGAGACAAAGAATGGTAGTTTTGAGAATAAAAGTATCTACAGCAATCTAATAATGAGCGTCGAAAAAAGAAATGGTACAATGTTTGGTGCACTTTGAATCAAAATCCAGAGTACTACGAAAATGAACCCAGGGACCCCATAAAAGGTTCTCCCACATTTCATAATGCTAATAATAGCACCTTTGAATGGGACTAGTCGAAATATACTAAATATAGATAAGAGGCCATACTAGGGGTCCTCATCATCTTTCTCATAAAAATTAACGAGATTCTCACTATTTAAGAACAAGTAGTAAGAGCAAATTTAATCAGGAATATTATTTAGGTTCATTTTAGTTGGGTGTAACTTATCCCTCTTTCTTACGTAACCATAGATTGATACTGTGGTTTTCAGGATTCATTTAATTCACGAGGTCATATGTATAAGTCTTTAAGTTAATACTTTGAGGCCACTTTTAATAAATTTAATGGATCTCTTTTTTTAATTACTTGGGAGTCGTTTGGTAACATTGTTGTAGTAATATTGTTTATATTTTTTGAAAATATATGTTGGTGAAAAAATATGTAGGAATACATGTAATGTTTAAAAATTGAAAACATATATTTAAACTCCTATAGCAAACGGCCCTCTAGTATTTGTGTGCAATAAGAGATTACACTTATTCCAAGATTAGTCAGGTATTCTAAAAATAATATTTGTGCATGATTTGTGGAATATTTTCTTATAGGAGTTTGGGATTATATTTGATGGATCTTATCTTTTAATTTCGGGTATTACAAGGGAAATGTTAACTAGTGTCGTTGGGGCATTGGTTAAGAATCAATTTTAAAAAAATTTTGATTTATTTTTATGAAAAATGAAAAAAGTTATCAAAATATTATTTGTTTTTTTTTTTCTCATAAAAATTTTATTTAATTAGATTATTAACTAATGCTCTACGGTACTCGTTAACATAACCCAATTATGAATATGATATATACAAAACAATCATTCTCAATATATATATATATATATATATATATATTTTTTGAGAATCATCATTCTCAATACTTGATCCTTGTAGTTTAGCCGATAGAATTCTAATATCATAGACCTTAGGCATATTTCAACCAATAAAATAAGACCACAAGGATTTCGAAAAGCGCCCTCCACCCCTAGGCACAAGGCAATTTTCATCTGGCTAAGTTCAAAGAAGCCCAACCACCCCTGCCTTAAAAGAAGTGCCACAAGAAAACCTTCTCCTTTCACATTCACGTTTATTTCATCTTACTAACCGTTATTTGCATTTAATGTAATGTGACAAGGACCTTCCATATACAATCATTCGAAAAACGCCATACACATCCCTTGAACCTAGCTAAGTAAATGTTTGAGGGGGCAACTTATGATATTGATACAAAAATTAAGAGAAATTTAAAAACATGCATACATATATTTACACGCATACATAATCTCTTTTTTAAATATGAAGTGGTTATTAAGTAAATTTATATCTAATTAAAATTTGTAATAATAAAATTGGGGGAGGGGAGGGTTTTGAAGGAGGCTGGCTCCCCCCCCCCCCCCCCCCCCCAGGGCGGAGCCCAAGGTAACTTACATTGGACCAAGTTCAAAAAAGCTAACTTGGAGGTTGGACCAACCACCACTAACTATAAATGAGCGCCTATCAAAAACTCTCTCATTTCACATATTTATTTATTACATCTCTTTAATCGTTGTTTGCATTTAATGTAATGTAATAAGGAAATTTCTTTTATAATATTAGGGGAAACGCCATAAAGTCACATTCACTCAACCTAAGGCGAAGCCATAAATTTATTTATTTTTAGGCCAAATCATGATATTGATACAACAATTAAGAGAAATTCAAAACATGTATAAACATATATTTACACACATACAACTTGTATATAAAAAATAATATGAATTCAATTTCCAAGTATTAGAGTAAGTCAACTTACTCTAATATATATAAATTTTTTTATTACTTATCATCTTTATAAAGTTTAATCAATATTCACAAGTTGCCTAGTTTGCTATCGATATTTAAAAAAATAAAAATAATCACAAATTTTTTTATTGTAATTTTGTAAAATTATATTTTAATTATTTTTTCAAGCAATATCTTTTGTAACATTAAATCTGTTATCTTTAGCTCTATCTTGAAGCATTATAATTGTGGGGCCCGTGGGCCTGATGGCCTCGGCCCATCGGATAGCAGGCCCAAGGTCCATGCCGAGGAACACTGACTATTCAATGCTAAATTGGGGAAAGCCTCTTTTCCCAATCCACGCCGAGGACCTCTTCATCCTCGGCCTGACAAGGGTGATTTTCGGGAAAGACCAGGCCCAAAGTAAGCTGTCACCCTCGCATTTAATGCATTCACCTAACCCCCCTGGCCGCATTAATGGGGATATAACCCCTTAGCAGGGCAACGTTGATCAGAGTGAACAACTCGAGTACTGATAAGGCCTCTGATGGGACGAACGGTCAGAAGAGAGGCAAATGAATGATCAACAGATAGAATAAGGAGATAGGAAGATGAAGACTATATAAGGAAAGCAAGTAAAGTAAAAAGAGGGGGAGGAAAAAAGAAAAGAAAAAGGCTTCCTCGGCCCATGGCCGAGGAGCATCCTCCCAGGTGTATAGAAACTCTAAGTATCTTTTTATAAATAGAAGTTCATGCTTGATGAACGACGGCCAGCGCCTAAACCTTTAACCCACTCTCTATAAATTAATTGTTTGGGCTTGTTGGGCGGAAAACCCATCCAAACTCAGGGTCAATCCAAACTGAGTCTCTACAATTGGCGCCGTGTGGGAAGGATTAGGGTGCTGGCCGGCGCACCAGGCGAGTGTTCTAAGTATTCGTTTTACAGTAGGTTGAAAAAAAAAATTGAAGATTTGACAGCGAAAAGAGAAATCTTGATATTATTATTTCATAAATAGAAAGAGTACAAATTACAATCAGAGGCTCAGGCAGGCATATTTTACAAACAAATTTACAAGCTAATCCTACAAGCTATTTCTACAATCAGAGGCCCAGGTGGACCCGCCCTAAGAAAAAACTAGCCGGTGGGAAGTGTCAAGCCGTCCCTTTATTGGTATAAAGAGAATGGGAGAGCTTGACAAGAGGCAGAGAAGGGGGAGGGCCATCATGTTTCCAGGCCACCGACAACTCCCTTTTCGGCCAGGCGGAGCTGGAACAAAGAGAGGAGCAGATGCAGGGGCTCCGGGATACCTTCCCCCATGATGTTACCTTGATTCTCTCCAATCCTCATGAGTGTTGGCCGTTGGAGACGGCAACACTCGAGCACCACCCATGAGGTGAATTCGTACGTCTTCTTCGTCGGGGGTGCGCTCTAAGGAAAGACGTTGGGTACTCTAACAACATCCCTCCGGGCTACCTTGTAGGGCACCATCGGGGTTACGCCTAGATTCTGCCGCACCGAAAGCCCAGTGGGGGCTGCGGCCATACCGGCTTTTGCCAGTTCCAGTCACAATTCCGGCAGGGTTGTTAAAAGGGCTTGGGAAGTTGGAAGAATGTGTTTTGTTCTGTTTGTGTTGAGAGGTCCATGGGTTGTGGAGAAACCATCTCCCCACCTTATACAGGGGATGGGGGTTGGTAAGAATTAATTCATGCAGAGTTCGAAAAGAGAATTATCAGTTGGGATAATAATGAAGCCACCAATTTCCAAGGAGGCCGTATACCGTTGGACTCGTGTTAATTTACGAGGACATTAATGAAGGCGCATTTCGCGCACCGAAGCATCAAGCGCGGAACACGAACAGACAAAGGGCACTTCATAAATGAAAAAGATAGGGCCTTGAGCTGGAGGCGAGATCAACGCCACGTGTAAAAATCATAATCCGACCCAAGGAGGAATCATCTCCAGTAAAGCGATCCGAGGACAAACCTCTACTTACAGAAAAATAGAAGTGGTAGACAGAACCAAGGTATTGCATGGTCCTCAGACCCAAGCCTATGGTAAAACTATACACACCATTGTACCTGGGTACTAGACAGAACCAAGGTATTGCATGGTCCTCGGACCCAAACCTATGGGGAAACTAGATACTTATAGAAAAATAGAAGTGGTAGACA
>NW_027070674.1:20633-36272 GCF_002906115.3 Quercus suber | reverse complement strand
TTTTTTTTTTTTTTTTTTTTTTTATGCACACAGATTACACTGTTCATGCATTGTTCATGTACTGTTCATGGGACCCACAACCACTTTATTTTTAAAAAAAATGGGTTAATGGGTCCCACGGCCAGTGGCGGCTTCAAAATTTTCTTTTAGGGGGGTCAATAGTGTCTAGAGTTAGGATTTTGTTGTTGGGGAGTAAAAAATAAAATGATTATGTATTTATTTATTTTATATACAATTGTCATATTACATACAATAATCTAACATAGTATTCTAAATAGTATACAATACAACTATATTATAAAATAGTCTAAAAAAATTATTAATAGTTTAAAGATCGGTAAGAAAACAATGATAGAATGCATATAAATAAATAACTAATCATAATATTTGTCAAATTAATAATAATTTATTATAATCATATGTAATATCAATTAAATAAAAATATATGATAAAGAAGAATAGTAACATACCTAAGAGTAGGTCTGAAAGTAAACATTAGACTAAGGTAATTAAATAGTAACTTATATAAGATTTTGCTTTTAAAGTATATGGATTTTTAACCACACATGTGTTCATTCTCTTGGAATTGGAGCGAGCACTAAAAGACTTTTTGGACTCGAAAAATTGTAGAACACTTATCAAACTTCTTGATTAGATAGAAAGAAAATATAGAAGGGAGAAAGAGAGAATGAGAAAATAATCATAGATTTAAATATGTCAGTTATAAGTTTAGATAAAAAGTCAATTACAACTTGTCATTTATCCTTTATTGTAAAAATATTGTGAAAAATATTGTGAAAATAGCACTAATATGATCATATTTCAAGTTTATTTCAATTGGGTTTAAACAAAATTTAGGGACAGGATGTTCAAAATTTTATTTTAAGGGTTAAAACAAAAACAAAAAATTAAAAATTTTATATATAATTTTTTTTTGGGGGCCCAAGCCAGGGGGTTCATTTGAACCCCTTGGGCTGGCTGTAGAGCCGCCCGTGCCCACGGTACTATTCACGCATTTAAAAATTATTTTGTTACAGTATTTTCAGTTTTCAGTTTTCAGTAAAATAAACGGTATCCAAACAGACCCTATATGTTGATATTCTTTCAACCAAAAAACTAGCGCCCACTTTGTTGGTGGCCCCTCTTTCCCCACTTTGGTGGAAAATTTTCTAGCAACTCCCTTCCTCTCTTCTCCCTTCCCTTCTCCCCTTCTAGCGCTTGACCATGGACGATATCACTGGAAGATGGGCCTACTTGTCTGTAAACTCCACTGAACAGAAACTAGTAAACCTCACCCTAGAGATAGAGAATAACAGTAGAACGCTAGTGGCAAAGCTCTTCACCAAGGGTAGAGTCAACATAAAAGCCTTATTACACACACTCCGGGGTATGTGGCGCTCCATCTATAATTTCGAGGTCCGCGACCTTGGAGCAAACACTATGCTGATACTCTTTGGGAGTGAGGTCGATCCGCCGAAGATCCTTGCACAGGGACCTTGGTCCTTTGACAAATATCTGATCAGGCTCTATAAACCCAAGGAGGAAAAATCAGTGGACGACGCCACCTTTACCACAGCTTCTTTCTGGATACAAATCCATGACCTTCCACTTCGGCACATGAATCGAGCAAACACAGAAGCCATCGGGACCACGCTTGGAACACTTGAACAAGTTGATGTCTCCTCTATTGGTGAGTGTCGAGGTCGATATATTCAGGTAAGGGTAAGCATTGACATATCTAAGCCCCTTTGTCGAGGATGTTTCATGAATGTAGGTGACCTAGACGCACAATGGATCTCTTTCCAATATGAAAGACTACCCATCTATTACTACAAATGTAGCTTGCTAAACCATGATGAGCGAGACTGCCAACTTTTGACTGACAAGACAAGTACATCACACACAAACAACCAGCAATACGAGCCCTGGCTATGTGCCACCATGACAAACATCCAACAGCCACAAGTAGTGTCCAACAAAATCCCACCACCCACCATACCTCCTCGTGCTTCCCACCCAGTACCATTCCCACTACAAACCCCACCCTATCCATCACCACAAAATGCACCACCCTCTATGCTACCACAAAATTCCCCACCATCTCCACCGCCACCTCCAATAAACCCACCTCCACGATTGTTACACCCATTCCACCACCACAAAATTTCCCATCATCTCCACTGCCACCACCTCACAAGTCAACTTTGACGCTGAAAAAGGAAATTACGCAAATCCCAATAACTCATAATGACACCCCAAATTTAACGGACGTCCTTTCAAATTCAGATCTCTTTAATGCTCACATTTCGGAATACATAGTTTTATACACAAAAACTTAGGATAAAAACACTTTTCATCCTCTATGTTTGGGATAGTTTACAATTCCTCCTTAAAATTGAAAATCAGGCAATCTTTCCCTTAATATTTTGGAAAAGAGCAAATATGTTATATTGTTGTTCTCTCAATTAAACCCTAATGAAAACTTATGATTCTTAAAATATTTTATTGTGTAATATCTAAAATACTTCCACTAAATTTTAATATTCCAAAAATTTTCTTCAGTATTTTGAGTTTTAGACGGTAGTAATTCTTGGAAAATTGAAATGATGATATAAAGTGTTTTATTTGTTATCTAAAGAACATTGATTTTCGAGATTTAAATTTTTGAAACTTATAATTTATCTAATAAATTCAATTATTTATTATTGGAATATGATGATATTTGTTATTATTCTTAGAAGATTTTAGTGAGTGAATATATTGCCTTTAGCAAATAGGAACTAAAAAACTATTATAGTAAAATAGATATTTATATGTTAAATAACTACCCTAACTTTGTGGTTGATCAAAATTCTTATACGAATGAGATTAATTTTTTATGACCTAATTATCAAAATTCTTAAAATTAATGTCTCTTTTGATTAATGCAAATCTCTATGTATTTTAAAAATCAAATAATTTATATCTTTGTTTTGTGATACAAATAAAATTTAGAATTAACCTTAATCACTACTCTTTTTTCACAACAAGCACGTTTCTTACACGTGCTGCCCAACTAGTCTATATATAAAAAGCATAAATGCGCGAATAAACAGTAGCTACAATGCCTTTTGGTTTATTCCATTGGCACTGTAGCTACAGTGCCTTCTTTTTTTATTTTTTTTATTTTTTTTCAGTAATCGGTTTGTGCTTCTTCTTTTTTTCCTTTTAAATATTTATGTAAACTGGCATATATATTGTTATAGTGACACAATAAATGTCACAATATTTTCACAATTATTGATGTGTCAATTTCTTATAGGTCGAAATAAAATAATAAAATATAAAATTGTGACCAACCATAACTGAAAATAAATGTTTTGTGAAAATATTGTAACACTTATTGTTTAAGTGTGTAAAAGCTACAATTTTTTTGGTTTGTTCAATATGTATTGTTCATCACTTTATTAGTGTTTTTTTTTTTTTCCAATCATCGGTTTGTGCTTTTAAAAATATATATATATTTATATGAGTTGGCATATATATTTTTATATTGGCACAACAATTTTTTTTTTCCAATCATTGATTTGTGTTTTTTTTTCCTTTTAAATATATATATATATATGAGCTGGCATATTTATTGTTATACATACATAACAATTTTCATAATATTTTCACAATTATTGAAGTGTCAATTTCTTATAGGTCAAAATAAAATAATAAAATATGAGATTGTGACCAACCACAATTGAAAATAAATGTTTTGTGAAAATGTTGTAATACTTGTTGTATGAATGTTTAAAATCTATAGTACTTTTTGGTTTGTTCAATATGTACTATTCATCACTTTTTCTTTTTTTTTCAATCATTGGTTTGTGCTTTTTTTAAAAAAAATATTTATATGAGCTGGATTGTTATACTTACGCAACAATTTTTTTTTTTTTTTCAGTCATTGATTGTGTGGGGACAGTTTTTGCGGCCCAAGCCCAAGGAGGTATGGATTCGGAACCCACTGAGCCCAAAACAATAAATTTTGTAGAGAGTGGGCGAAAGGGCTAGGCAAGTAATGAAAATGACAGTATTAAGCAGCAACACTGATGTGAGAAGCTGAATTAATGTGCTCTCGGACTAAAATGGGTACTCTGTCCGAAGAGATGTTTTCATTCATAATCAAGGATTACAATTCCTGGAGCTACAACCATCTACTATATCCTTTCTCTCTCCTGTTTTCCCCTCCCTTTCTATCAGAGGTACCCTTCCCTTATATAGCATTACCTTCTTACATCTCCTCCGTCCACTTGTTCATCATCCAGGCATCCACTTGAGTACATGTCCCATCATCCCACCTTTAGCCTTATGTGAGTGGCGGTAGCTGAGAAAGCACCGTTCAGGTGTCCTGTCCACATAAATGCGGCCAGAAAGGTAGGTGCAGGGCATTAAATGTGGTGGTTGAAGTATGCCTCCTTGATATTCCCCTGTTGCCGTTATCTTTATGTGTGTCCGAGGCTCCTCTCCCTCCTGACGCTTGTCAAATAGATCACTTGAACCTCCCATACTCGCGTTTGATCAAACCTCTTCGGATCCGAGGACTCATGACTACTCGGACATATGAGCATCTCCTCGGATGGCATACGTGTTCATCCCCAGGCATCCCCCATTGGCGTGGGCTTCCGACTGAAGGCTTCATCTCCTCGGATGAAGAGTGTTCCTCTTTTAGGGCCTTGGGCCGAATAAGCTGGGCTGGGTTTTTCTCCCCCCACAGAACTCACTTAAAAAAGTTGCCTTAGACCCTACTATACAATACCTTGAGCCGGCTAATATACATATAAGAGAATGTATACCACTTCATTTTATTTACATTTGTTTTCCAAAAACTTTAAATACGTGTCTCACGTTATATCAAGTGGTATAGATTTACTTTTATACAAATCTATAGTCCAACAACTAAATAACTTTTATTTCTGCTACTTGCGTAACACTTATATTTAACATTACAATATATGTAATTGTAATTACTCTAATGAAGCCTTACAGTAACTATTTTGGAGAAATTCATTAAAAAAAAAAAAAAAACTTGTCTAGCTAGAGTTCTTTTCAAAGGAATTCATATATCCCTTTGAGTATGACTTTGACTCATGGGATGATGCTACCTGTTAATATCAAACAATATTAGTATCAAGTATCAATCATCTATATTTGATATAGATCAGCAGTTAAACAATCATTGACCGATATTTAGTTGTGGCTAAAATATTTTTTTTGGGCAAAAATGTAAAACTCATATTCTTAAAATTGGTAACTTGAAATTCACCCGGTGAGATTTTTGCCTTGTGAAGATTTTCTCCATCAATCAACAAATCATTGTATCAAATTTAATTTTCGCTACACTCTAGATTAGAATTGTGATTTGTTGATGCCTTCATGATATTTGCATAAAATCTAAATAATTAATCAACTTGAGTAATTGAATTAATTAACTGTGGTCAATCTATAACCCAACAACGATGACTTTATCCTGCCTCCTTCAGAGCTTCTAAAATATCACTTAGCCTCTA
Source organism: Quercus suber (assembly GCF_002906115.3). Classification (NCBI taxonomy): domain Eukaryota; kingdom Viridiplantae; phylum Streptophyta; class Magnoliopsida; order Fagales; family Fagaceae; genus Quercus; species Quercus suber. The sequence goes on along the minus strand of NW_027070674.1, from coordinate 30,738 downwards.
AAAAACCCTTCTACAAAAACATGCACACATGAGATCTCACTCTCTTCCATCCAAATAAACTCTCCTCTTGCTAGCATGTTGTTATATTTTACATTTCTTGGTACTTCAGTAAAAGTTTCCATGAATCATTAGAAAATAGTTTCATTATTTTTTGCAATGCATCTTGGAAGGTCAGGCTCAGTACTTCTCTAGAACATTAGGTCTTGGAACCATCAGAAAATAGTTTCACCATTTTTCATTTCAGTTCCCTAAGTTTGTATTCGTTTATTTCAGTTTTCAAAGTTTCAAAACTCCTCAATTTAATTGTCCATTAACTTGCCATTCACCGTTGTTACTAAGAGTCTAAGACCCCTAAAACGGCGTCATTTTGGCCTTAATTTAATATTTAATATTTATTTCTTAATTTAAAAAAAAAAACGTTAACTAAAAATAAAACCAAAAATTATACACTGGAGTCAGAATAAAGACTTGGCAGGTTTAAAAATACATTCTATTTTCTTTTCTTTCTTTTTTGATAGTGTTTTGGAGCAATTATTTCCAACTTATTATGTAATAGTTTATAAAATTATATGCATATTAAATCACATGATCCATTAAATTATTTAAACAATTTATGCGACTAAAATGCACGCGGATAATTTTATAAGTTGTGCAAGTAATGGATTGGAGGAACTTTCTTCCAAATTAGTTTAGAAATTATTTTTTTTATCATAATAATATAAATAAATGATATGTTAATGTAGGGTCTGTTTTTGTAGCCCAAGCCCAAAGGATATGGGTTAAAGGCCCAACGAACCCAGAACAATGAATTTATAAAAAGTGGGCGAAAGAGCTGGGCTGGTTATGAAGCACAGAACAATTGGCTAGGTTACGTGCAGTGATGATAACATGAACATGAACTAAAGCTTGAACAACTCCATGAATGAATATCCGAAGAGATGTTTTATTAAGTGAGCAGTGATTACAGCGTTCAGAGCTACAGTAAAGCTTTTCTCCCCCTTTTTCTCTCTTTTTTTCCGTCCCCCATTACTAGGGACCCTTCTTCTTTATATAGCATCCCTTCCTATCATCTCCATCGTCCACCTGTTCTTCATCCGCGCATCTACTCAAGTGCATGTCACGTTATGTATCTACTTTAGTTCTTTGTGAGTGGCGGTAGCTGAGGTTGCACTGTTCAGGGGTCTTCCCACATAAATGCAGCCAGAAAAGCTGTTGCAGCGCATTAAATGCGGTGGTAGCAGCTTTTCATTTAGATATTTTTCTCTAGTTCTGATCATCTCTTGATCCACTCAGAACTTATCATTATCATTGAGATTGTTAGGAAGGTTATTCGGGTCTTCCTCACGTTTGTTTGATCAAGGCTATTTGTGGCAGAGGAGTAGGACGTCCTCGGACCAGCAGTGACCTCTTCGGACGGCATTCCCCCTTTACTTCTGGGCCTCCTACCTTCAGATGGGCCGTTCCAACCACCTATTGCTCCTCGGAAATATAACAGTCCTTAACAAGGCGCCCCGGGCCCATTAAGCAGCTCTGGGCTTTTACCCCCCCACAGTTAATTTTTAAACACACCATTAAAAAAAATTATTTGTTATGTTGTTCAAAATAACCTTTATATTTATTATGACTTGCCAGTTTGGGCATTCAATATATATGCTATAAGTTAGCACTGGACTCACACATGTACTTATTAATTAATAGTCATAATGTTTTGCAATGCATCTTTTTTTTTTTTTTTTNTAGTGACATTTTCTATTCAATTCATTGATAACACATTACAAATTTACAGTGACATGCTTAATGAGATTTCTAAATCTTGAAAATAGATCCAACTATCATTTTAAGCTTGGTATATTTTGAATTTAAATTTCATATATCAATATAATTGATTGCTCCAGTCACATTAATTCCTTCATTCTTCAATCTTCCAGTTGTGCAAAAGTGAATCATATTTTTTAACCATGACAACTTAGACGGCCCGTTTGGTTTGTGTTTCGAAAAACAAAAATATTTTATTGAATTTTGTTAGTTTTGTTAATAATAATTCCCTTAGGGATCAAATTTTAATGAATACTTCTTAAAATCTAGGGTTAATGCGAAACCACCCCAAAACCATATGGGGAAATTATTCAAACACTACCCATTCTCTATTCATTGAAAGATTTCAAAGATTTCAAAAGCCTAACTGCTTGGGTGATAACAAACAATAAATCTCCAGAATTTTTCACCATGACTGTGTGGTCTATTGGACCCAAAGAAATTAGCTACGTATGCAGCAATAGGGTGTGTCCACAGACCAGCTAGCCCAAGCTTCAAGAGATAGATTTGAGGAATACAAAGCTGTCTTGCCATCTTCAAAACCTAGATAGCAACAGTGCCACACTTACTGGTCTCCTCCCCTCCGGATTTATTTAAAATAAATTATGATGGAGTTGTTTTTGAGGAAGCAAATAGATCAGGTATTGGCGTCGTTATTAGAAATAATCAGGGACTAGTAATAGCTTCCTTAACACAGAAACTGCCTCAAGCATACCAAGCTATTGAGATCGAACCCATGGCAGCAATTCGGGCTTTAGAATCTGGTTTGGAGGTTGGAATTGATCAAGCTATTGTGGAGGGAGATTCGGAGATTGTAGTAAAAAACTTGAGTTTAGCTTCTTTTGGGCTGTTGATAGAGGATGCATGCACCTATGCTGCCTCTTTTTCTAAATTGTCTTACTCTAATACAAAAAGAGATCGAATGCATCAAAGTTGCTCATAATTTGGCTAAGTTTGTAGCTTTTGTGTGGATGGAGAATGTTCCACTCCATGTTTATCCGGTATTCAACTTAATATGGCTGTTGTGTTAAGTTTGAAGTCTTTTTTCTCAAAAACCATTTAATATTAAAAAAAAGTTTCATTTCCTTCCCTCTCAAAGAAAAATGTGTTCATAAATCACAATATTGTTCATTATCTCAAACCCATTTCTCTCGGTGAAAATAGCCAAATACCACGTTTTGGCAAAATTTATGGCAAACTAGCATTGTTTCGGAAATATTTAGCAATCTACCATTGTTTTAGTATTCGAGTTCCAAAAAATTGAGTTCTAAATAGTACTCGAGTTCAGTGAACTCAAGGTTTTAGTGAGTCACCAACGTGGCACTACTGACTTTGAATTTGTGTAATTAAAAAAAAATAATGTAGTACTCGATATTGCTGAAATCGAGTATCTCTTTATAGTACTCAAGCAAAGTGCACTTGAGTACCATTTTTTATTATTATTATTATTATTATTTTTTTTTTTACGTTTTGTTTCTATTGGAATGGCTTGAATTGTCAAACTTAGTGGCTTGACATTAGCCAACAAACCATTAAATGGCTTGCATGCCCATGTTAGAAAGATGCATGATATTCAAGAAGTTTCATGCATGAAGAAATGCAAGAGCTTGCATTAAATGTTTTTCATGAATTATCAAAGAAGATGGCCAGTAACAACACCTGACATGCAAACCAAATTCATGCTTTTTTTCTTTTGGCCGAAATGGATGACACTTTGGCCATAAATGCTTTGCCATTTTCTTTGACTTGACAAGTTTCATGAAAGTGCTGAAGCTTTGGAGAAATAGGCAACCTTAGTTTGGTGGACACAAGATCACAAGAGGAAGAAGCAAACAAAGAAAGCCATTAAGTTAGATATGTGTCAAGGATGAGAATGGCATATAGCATATATAGCTGTATATATAGATAGAGTTAGCATAGTAGTTGTGTAGAAAACAAGTCAACATTTCCTAAGTAAAAGTTTCGCACAAAACAAAAAGTAGAAAAGGAAAAAAGAAAAAAAAAAAAAAGAAATCTTTCAAGATATTTGTCGAGCTTTAATGAACATCACTTCTTTACTTGTTTCTTGGACAAACTTGCATGGCTTCAATACTAGACTTGAACTCTTGTTCATTGAAGTACTAAACTCATCCTAGATCTATCCAATTACAAGTAAAGTGCGTTTTGTCAAAGGATTAGCCAGTTTACAATAACATATGTTCTAAGAAGTTCCATATATGTCCTAAAAGTACCACTACCTTTTGATGGATTTCTTATATGTTTCCAATTAGAATTGGAATCCATGCTTGCATCATCATCAGAAACTTCAAGTGTATCCTCATATTGCATATCACTTGAACGTTTAGTACCTCATGCATGGGATTTTTTAGTCATTTCCGTCAAAAAGAGTGATATGAGTGTTAAGTACAAGAGATTACTTAATCATACTCATCACAAACATGAGCCACAAAGCTCATTTGCTTAGTTGTGCATAGAGATGCTTATCTAAGTTACAAAAGATACAAAGTTTAGAAAATTTTGTTTCAATGGCCATCCAAGCTACACAAGTACCAATGTACACAAAACTCACATTGTTTTTTTATTTTTCTGATTTTTCAAATTTTATTTTTATTTTTATGAGAAACAAAATAAAGCAAAAATTGAAAAAAAAAAAAAAAACAAACAAACAAACAAACAGAAACATGTTAAACAAAGCATAGCACAAAATTAGACCGACTTAAAAACAAGAAAGCAAAACACACAAGTAATGCATAAACAAGAGAGAGAGAGAGAGAGAGAGAGAGAGATGAGTGAGTGAATGACTAAATCACTTAGATCCTTTTTCCTTCCACACCTTAGAAGAACATTTCTGTTAAGCGAACCTTTGATCCAGTAGTGAGGGGGAAGAATTGAAACTGTTCAAGTTCGAAAGGAACATGAGGGCCTTACAAAGATCTCCAAGAGGAGCAAAAGAGGATGTAAACTTATTTTGGTTTCTAGATGAGATCATACTATTGCTCTGTTGAGTGGCTAACCACTTGTAACATGGGTAGCTTCGTTGATTCTCCTCCATGTACTCTAGAGGCTTTTGATGCTAAGGATGATGATGATGATGCTACTGCTTCTAAGGATGATGGTGATGGAGATGCTAGTTTTTCCGGTACAAATGAGATGTCTACTTGAAACTCTTACCATTTGTCACTCATGACAAAAAGGGAAGTAGTTTTGTATATGAGAGTTGTCATACTTAGGGGAGAGTTAGTATAGGACCTTTTGTTAGGGGAGTGTTGATATTTGAGGGATGTAGTGAGTATTACTTGTATATTTTTTTCTTTCTCTACTTTAGATACATTTATTCTTGTACCTTAGGTCTTGTAACCATCATTGACATACATTATACTTATTTTCTTTATATGTTGATGTATGTTTCTTTCACCTACCCTTACATATTGTTTCTTTTCTCTTTTATGCACATGCTTCTTATTACGTGTATGCAATCCATTATTTCTGTTTCACACAAAGATGCCTTGATGAGTTTTGTTTAAAGTGTTTAAGAAATACAAGTTGTCAAAGTCTACTTGCTATAAACTCTGTTTTGCAAAGTTTTTCAAGAGTTTGTGTTAGGATAGATTTTATTGTATTCAACAAGTGAATATGAGTTGAGTGATTTATGACTTCTCTCGTGTGTTCATTTGTTTGTTGTGGTTTTGTCATGAATTGCCAAAGGGGAAAATTGTTAGGACATATGTGATTCACTTGTTAAGAACATATGTCACTATTTTATGTAATTGGCTAATCCTTTGACAAAACGCACTTTACTTGTATTTGGTAGATCTAGGATGTGTTTAATACTTCAAGAAACTGTGTTTCAAGAACAAGTGTTGAAGTCATGCAAATCTGTCCAAGATTCAAGCTGAAAAGTGCAAGGTCATTAAAGCTCAACAGCTAGTATCTATCGAGCTTGAAGAGCTATTCTAGGCCCGTGGCTCGACAGCTGCTCGATAGATAGCTATCTGTAAAGGTTATGAAAAACAGATTTTCAGTTTTGTTTTACTCTAATTCGTGATTATGTGTTTGGGATTCTTTTCTCACAACCTTAGACATATAAAAGGATTATTTTAAGAAGCCGTCAAAGAGGACACAAGTTGCATAAGTGTTGAGCAAAGTTTATTCAAGCAAATTGTGACTGGATACAGAGTTTTGCCTTAGTTCATCGTTCTTGTGTAGAAGTTTGTGCTTGTGCACCGTAGGGTTTTGTGACCAAGCATCTTCTTGATCTCGTCTGGATGAACTGAAGAACTTTGCAGCCAACAACCTTCTCTAGTTGGTGATTGAAGTCGCGTACTGGGATCCGCGTAATTGGTTAGTCACATACTGGGAGCTGCGCATTACAAGGAGAGATTGTTCACTACAGAACAAGTCCAATTGGATATTAGGATAAGGGTTCAACTGTAGGTTGGTAGAAGGTACTGAGATTCCTTTACTTGTAATCGTTTGTTATGATAATAGTGGATTCTCGAAAGTGGTGACCTTAAATCACCTAGTGGGATTTTTGTCGTGTTGGTTTTCTCATTCGTAAACAAATTACCGTGTTAATTTAATTTCCGCTGCACTTAGTTTAATTAGTGATTTGTTTAGGCTACCATGCGTTTGCATGATAATTTGATTAATTAATTAAACTTGGCTAATTAATCAATTAATTCATCACAAGGGGTTAATACGTTTTTGGCCTATCAAATAAGAAAATTAATATACAATGCATTTCATCTCTACCTTAATGTCTTCAACACCTCTACATAAAAGGGTGTTTAGAGAAGTTACCAGGCTGGATTCAAAACTTCAACATCTTGTCAGATTAAAGCTTTTTTTGTCAAGGTTGAATGAAAACCCATTGAAAGTCCTTCAAAATCTATGTAACTTATTTGAACTTTCAATCTCACGTGAGGCATACAATGGAGAGAATTGCAATTTGAGATAGGAGGGTTTCAAAAACCTAAGGTGCTATGCCTTGAAGAGTTAAATGCATTGCATTCTGTAAAGTTGTGATTTACAACTATATTTTATGTTGGCATTAATTTCATGTCAAATTTGATTGTAATTTTGTTCAATCATTCCCTGTGCTTTTGTGGTATTTAATGTAAGATTGTGTGTGAGAGATTGGTGAAACACATTCTAGAATTCGAAGAGTTTTTGATAGGCTGGATTTTGCAAGTCATTCGCGACTCTGGCCAAGTCGAGAGTGACCCACGAAACTCTCTGCCTGATTATTTTGAGTGTGTCTTTTCACATACTTTACCAATACTATATAAACCCTCATTACCCACGAAATTGTAAGAAGAACAAGGAGTCTTTTCAAGAAGCTTTTGAGAGAGAAAACCTTAGCCAAGCACTTGAGAGTTAGAGATTGTTCACCCACAATCATCTACACCATTTCTCTAAAGTTTCCTTTACTCCTACCTTTCCATCTACATATCCTAGAGAAGTTCTTAGCCCAAACACTTACCTCATTCATTCTAAGTGTTGAGAGAAGTTTTGGTGCATATGGGAAGCATTGGAAGAAATCATTAAGTGGCGGACGCAATTTGGAGCTAATTGTAGGATCTTGACAACTTGTGAAGACATGGCTCCGTGAAACCCGTTGGTAGTAGGAACTTGGACAATTCAAGTACATTGGGTAGTTTGGGCTTGGAGGGTCTCTACGTTATTCATATATTCCAACTTTATTTACTAGTGGATCGATTTCAGCTTGGAAGGCCACGGAGAGATTTTTCGCTGAGTACTTCGATTTCCTCTTTGATAACACATTTCGGTGTTATCTTGTGTTTGCATCTCTTTTCCTACTCTTTAAACTTTACATTTATCGTTTATTGTACTTGCTTATGCCTTAGAGTAATGCTCTAGTTTATTGTGCATCATTTACTTTGTTCCGCACTTAGTTAAATTAGAGTAAAAGCAACTAAACCGTAATTAGTTCATTTTTTTTAATAGGATAAAGAATTAAGTATGGTTGACAGTGATAGTAGAGTGGTTCTATCCTCTTCACTTCTATATTATTCCCTTCTTGTCCTCTACACACCCAAAATGAAATAAAATAAAAATAGTAGTTAATTACTAGTTACCGAAGTCAAACCTCCATTTTTTGTCCAAAAAAATGTTGTGAGACGGGATTTGAACCCGTGACCTCAAGGTTATGAGCCTTGCAAACTACCAAGCTACTCTACCCCGCAACGAAGAGAGGGACTGGGAACTAATGGACAAAGAAGGATTGAGTACACCCCTCTACTATATTGGTTAAAATTTGGAAGTCTAAATTGGCTATAGTGTTTCACATATTTGAGCTTTTACACTCGTTGTTGATTGACAAAGAAGCATTGCCTTTTCTTGAAAATTTTGTGATTGGGCCTAGTCCACAACTAAAAAAGTACCTTCTAGAATCCAAAATTTGAGAAGTTCAAATAATTGAAGTTTTTAGGCATGCAAAGAATTCAAGAAAGTTTGGATCATAAAGCAAGAACATTATTGGATTGAAGTTTTTGGGCATGGCAAAAGAATTCAAAGAAAGTTTGGATCATAAAGCAAGGGAAACATTATTGGATTGTTGAGCATGTACCAGTCATTTACCACTGTCGCAAGGTTCACACTGGATATTATAGCTATGACATCCACATTCTCCATTCCAAGCATTTGGTGGGGTCTACATGGAAAACAATTAACAAGAATGATGGCAACAATATCAATGCTTAGTTGAAAAGGTTAGTGCAATTTAGTATTCGTTTGGATACTGAGTATGGCATTCATGTTTGCGTTTCATGTTATGTTTATGTTTTTTTTTTTTTTTTTTTTTTAGAAGAGCATTAACTGAGTTCCAGTGGGTCTCATGCACACACAAACCTCTTTTTTTTAACAAAACTTTTATTAAAAATTGGTCTCACAGTATTATTTACACATTTAAAAATTATTTTGCTACAGTATTTTCAGTTTTCAATTTTCATTTTTTAGTTTTCAGCGATATCCAAACGGACTCTTAATTAGCTTAAAAAATGGCTTTAGATTTGGTGGTTATATTTTGTCTTTTCCTGGTGAATAAGGTAATTGTGTTGTAGATTTGTATAGTACAAAGCAACAGTTTTCCTTTTTATTTTTCATTTGTGGGAATATGTGATTCACACCCCTTTTGTCTCTGTTTACTTGGATTTTGCTCAATTTTTTAGTTACGCTTAAATTTCACTTATGTGAAAATTGTAAGAGGTTGAAGCTACTTTGCTCATTTTTTGATACAATATCTAGACAAAACAAGTGATAGAAGGAAGAGAACACTGTCAAAACATTGCTTTGAGGATTTAACAAAGTTGCTTTTTTTTTTTTTTTTATACACTAATTCAATCTATTTAGATAGGGTATTAAAAAAAAAGTTTAGTTGAAAGAAGGCTAGAAGGAGAACCTGGAGGAAGAGGCTGACGATGATTGACTCTTTCCATCTTTTGCTTTCCAATTGGAGACTCCAGGCTCAATCCTGTCAATTTGCTCTATAACCTGTCACTATAATTTCTTTACTTAGAAATAATAATGAACAGTGTTGATGTAATTTTCTGACTATAGCATGTGAACCCTTCAGTTTTTTTTTTTTAGTAAATTCACCCTCTCTCTCTCTCTCTACATGAAGTATGGTTTTTGTTTAGGTTGTTGGTTGGACCATATAAGGAGTCTCTTTTTTAACAGGAATCCCATCTGGACAAGATTTCACATGGCTGTCAAATAATAGAAATGTCACTAATGTGATTCAATCAACTCTTTCCAATGCTTTAGTCTGTAAGCCATCACTCATGAAGAACATCAGGTAAGGGATTCAGTAGCCCAGGCTTTGTCACATAACATTTAAGGTAGTCCTCCGGAAAAAAGCTTTATTGATGAAAATTGACATTACTGTGACGTTTTTTATTTCTTTTTCTTTTTTTGTCACTGGAGAGAGGCTTGGTTCAAGAATTGATAGTGATAGAAAGATTAGTAAAGGATCTTGTGTGTGTTGTCTTCAACAAAAATATAGTCTAACTTAATCCTGGCTAAATTGACTTTATTTTGCATGTGATTTTCACACGTTTTCTTTTTGTTTAAGTTATAAGCTTTTTATTAACTTGCCTTCTTGCTAATAAGTATTTTTCCTCCAATAATAACAAAATTTTACAATTCCTACAAAGCCCAAATGAGCAAACCGGTCAACTAACAAATTACAACACAAAACCGTGATTAACTACCAGGGTAGTGATTGGCATCGAAAGCCGTGACAGTGGCCCCACTAGCATCATCCACAACC
>NW_027070674.1:0-8649 GCF_002906115.3 Quercus suber | reverse complement strand
TGAGCTTTGTGGCTCATGTTTGTGATGAGTATGATTAAGTAATCTCTTGTACTTAACACTCATATCACTCTTTTTGACGGAAATGACTAAAAAATCCCATGCATGAGGTACTAAACGTTCAAGTGATATGCAATATGAGGATACACTTGAAGTTTCTGATGATGATGCAAGCATGGATTCCAATTCTAATTGGAAACATATAAGAAATCCATCAAAAGGTAGTGGTACTTTTAGGACATATATGGAACTTCTTAGAACATATGTTATTGTAAACTGGCTAATCCTTTGACAAAACGCACTTTACTTGTAATTGGATAGATCTAGGATGAGTTTAGTACTTCAATGAACAAGAGTTCAAGTCTAGTATTGAAGCCATGCAAGTTTGTCCAAGAAACAAGTAAAGAAGTGATGTTCATTAAAGCTCGACAAATATCTTGAAAGATAATATCTATCGAGGTTTAATAAGAATTCTCGACAGCTCTCGACAGAAGCTGTATCTATCGAGAATTATGAAATTCAGATTTCCAGATCTGTTTTTCATGCATAACCAAGTTATCTGTGTAGGGTTTTTTTTCTTACAACCCTAGACATATATAAAGATTATTTTAAGGGCCGTAAAAGATGATGCAAGGTTATGCAACTTGATGAAAAGTCATTGTGCATGCATATTGTGACTGAAAACAATTGCCCTAGTTCATCATATTCTTTGTGGAAGCTACTGCGTCTTTGCGTCAAAGGTTTTGTAACTAAGGAGCTTCTTAATCTTCATTGTTGTATGAACTGAAGAACTTTGCAACCAACATCTTTCTCAAGTTAGTGTGTTAGTCATGTACTTAGAGTCGTGCACTGAAAGGAGAAATTGTCACTACATTACAAGTCCAATTGGGTATTGGGGTAAGGGTTCAACTGTAGGTTGGTATTAGGTACTGGGATTCCTTTTACTTGTAACCACTTGTTTTGATAATAATGGATTCTCGGGAGTGGTGACCTTAAATTCATTCGGTGGGGTTTTGCCTTGGTAGTTTTCCCCATTCATAAAAAAATCACCTGTGTCAAATTTAATTTCCATTGTATTTAGTTATTTGGTGATTTGTTTGTGCTACCACACTTATTGCATATAATTTAATCTAATTAATTTCACTTGACTAATTAATTTGATTAAGTTACCAAAGGGGTCAATACCTTCTTAGCCTATCAGGTACGATGACCTTGGCTGACCATGTTCCTACTTCAACCAATAGCAAACCTTTTGTTGTGAACTTGGAGACCAAAAAGCATAGAGTTGATAACACTATAACATCTTCTAAACTCGTGAATGACATAAAAAAGGTTTCTTCACAACAAGAACAAGAGATGTCTACGAGTAAACAAGGGGCCTTGATGCTTGGAAACCTCCTATTGTCGAAGCTTTCAGACTTCCCTTTGAATAAGATCCTTCCTAAGGAAGACGTATGCAAGATTTATCGTGGGATACAGAGTTCTAGGATTGATCCCCAGCCGTTGCAAATATTTAAAAGATATTTCATACTTCATTGAGAATGAGGCATCTATGAGTAAGCAGATGAGTCTAGAGATTCAAACACGCCATGTGAATGATACTAAACTTCTTATTACAGAAGTATTGAGTAGGAAAGAGTCTCTAGACGCTAAACTTAGAATTACAGATTCAAAGATTGATGACCTGAAGGCAAACCTAGCTGAGTTAGAACAATTAATGCCACAAATAGAGTCCAAGCAAGTTGAAAAGGATGGCATCATAGAAGCTTTGCAAGATCAACTTGAAAGCATTAAGTCAACTACTGTGCTTAAAGACCAAGATGTAGAGGCCTTAAAGAAGATACAAAGCACCTTAGAGAGGAAGCGTTCCAATTTGAAGAACTTGAAGTGGATGCCTTGATTGTATTATTCTTCTTTTGAGATAGGACATTTGTTTTATTCCACTAGGTAGTTAAAGGAATTGGAGTTTTATTTTTTAGATATTGTTAGGTTTTTATTTTTTAGAAGAATTCTGCAATGCATAGGATTTAGCCATGATGTAGTTTGGAATTTTCCATCAATATGATTGAACTTCTTAGTCACTGCTCTCCTTTTCTTTTTCTTTTTTTGACATGTGATTGAACTAATTTTGCTCAATTTGTAGCATGTACTTGGACTAATTGCTTAATTTATAACATGTAATTGAACTTCGTAGTAAAAACTAATTGAACAATTTGTAACATGTAATTGAACTTCTTAGTAAACATTGATTGCTTAATTTTTTCAGCATGCAACTAAACTTAGTATAGAATACCAAGCTCTGGGTTCAAAGCCATCACATAATTCAAAAGGCTTTTGTTTTAACATGTGACTGAACTTAGTATAAAATACTAAGCTGCCTACGTACCCCTTAAGAGGGATCAAGTAACCACGTAGTTCAATGGGTTTTTGGTTTGAGGTGTGACTGAACTTAGTATAAAATACTAAGATGCCTACGTACCCCTTGAGAGGGATCAAGTCACCACATAGTTCAAAGGGTTTTTGTCTTGTTTTTGTTTTTGTTTATTTTTTTTGTTTTTTTTTTATTTAACTTTTGCCTAGGCCTCATTTTTAAAGGTTTTCAACCTAGTGAGCTTTTAATACCCTAACTTTTTCCTAAGTCGCCTTTTAAAAGCTTTTCAAATTAGCGGACTTTTATTTATTTATTTAAATTTATGAACACTTTCAAAAGTAATAGGAGAACATCATGTACTCTTTAAGTGTTGAAGTAAGCAGTTTTAGGCTCTTACTAAGGAGCATTTCAAACTTCAAGCATAGTAACGTTTTAAGAATATGTCATTGATAGGGCCAATTCTCAAACCATCTTTAGCAACCAACTTGTATGCGCCATTTGTATAAGCTTGTTGAACAACATATGGTCCATCCCATTTTGACACAAACTTATTCTTGGTGCGATGAGTGATGATGATAGGTCTTCGCACAGCAAGAACTAAATCTCCAACTTGGAAAGATCGAGGACGAACCTTCTTGTTGAAAGTCCTAGAAATGCAAGCTTGATAACACTCAAGGTGTTGTTGTGCCTCAAGCCTTTTTTCATCCAAATCTTCTAATTCTTCAAGTCATAGATGAACATTGTCTTCATTGGAGAGGCCTTCTTGAATGGAAATTCTTAATGAAGGGATTTGGCGTTCAAGTGGTAAAACAACTTCTACCCCATAAACAAGAAAGTAGGGTGTGGTTTAGGTAGGTGTTTTGTATGTTGTGCGATACGCCCACAAAGCTTCTTCAACTCTTTCGTGCCAATCTCTTTTTGACTTCCCTACAACTTTCTTGAGAAGATTGCATAGAGTTTTGTTAAAGGCTTCTGCAAGACCATTAGCTGGAGCATTATACATAGAGGAGTTATGTTGCTTAAAACCAAAGTCATTGCAAAGCTTGTCCATTGACTTGTTGTCGAATTCTTTCCCATTATCTATGATTATGTAACGAGGTACACTGTATCTGAAGATGATGTTTCTTTTGATGAAGTTCACAACAATTTCTTTCTTGCCCACAAAGCTTCTTCAACTCTTTCGTGCCAATCTCTTTTTGACTTCCCTACAACTTTCTTGAGAAGATTGCATAGAGTTTTGTTAAAGGCTTCTGCAAGACCATTAGCTGGAGCATTATACATAGAGGAGTTATGTTGCTTAAAACCAAAGTCATTGCAAAGCTTGTCCATTGACTTGTTGTCGAATTCTTTCCCATTATCTATGATTATGTAACGAGGTACACTGTATCTGAAGATGATGTTTCTTTTGATGAAGTTCACAACAATTTCTTTCTTCACTTCTCGAAATACAGTAGCTTTAGCCTATTTGGAGAAATAATCTGTCACAGCCAAGATATATGAATGTCCACCAGAGGACTTTGGAGTTAATGGTCCAACCACATCTAACCCCCAAGCATCAAATGTTCATGAAACTATAGTAGGGTGTAAAGGTTCTGGAGGTTGATGAATGAAATTTGCATGGAATTGACATGCTAAACATCTTTTTGCATAATCCATGCAATCTTTGACCATAGTGGGCCAATAATAACCCATCCACTTAATTTGAAAATGAAGTTTGGGACCAAATTGGTGAGCACCACAAATCCTTGAATGAGCTTCTTCAAGTGCCTTGGTAGCTTCCTCATCATCCAAGCAATGAAGGAGAAGGCCATCAAAAGAACAACGATATAAAGTATTCTTATAATAAACAAAACGTGGAACTCACCGCCAAATCTCTGCTCTATGTTGAGGATAATTAGGCAACTTCCCATGTTCTATGTAATCAATGATGGGTTGTCACCAATCCTCTCTTTCTATCTCAAAGACTAAAATTGCATTAACTTCTTCTTCTATCTCATCTTCATCAAAGTTTGGAGGCATTACCCATGTTTGGCATATTGGAATTTTTACCTCAGGCTCTTGTAGAGTAAGAGTTGTTGCTAATTTTGCCAAAGCATTAGCTTGCTTATTCTCATTTCTTGGGACATTTGTAATACTAATATAATCAAACCAACCCAAAACTCTCTTGGCGTATTTGCAATATGGAATCAATTCAGGTTTCTTCACATCATAGTGCAGAAGCACTTGATTTATGACTAATTTTGAATCACCAAAGACTTCCAAATGAGTGGTTTTCACATCCATTACCATTTCAAGACCTAGGATTAGTGCTTGGTATTTGGTAACATTGTTTGAACAACACTCTATGAGAGTAAATGCATATGGGAGTACATCTCCTTCTAGAGTTACAAACACTACCCTAGCACCAGCACCACTACATTGAGCAGCTCCATCGAAGAACATCTTCCATGTTTGCGAAATTTCAATGAGCATTACTTCTTCATCAAAAAGGTCACCAGATAGCTCCCAATCATCAAGAATAGGATGGTCAACAAGGAAGTCAGCTAAAGCTTGTCCTTTCACTGCTTTTTGCTGGACATATATTATCTTGAACTCTTGAAGTAAGAGAGACCATTTTGCTAGCCTCCCTAAAAGAACTAGCTTAGTCATAATGTACTTGATGGGATCTACCCGTAAAATGAGCCGTATTGAATGGGCTTGTAGGTAATGCCTTAGCTTTTGAATGGCAAACATCAAAGCTAAACACTTTTCAATTGGTGAGTAATTAAGCTTAGCATACTCAAGTAATAAAGAGCATTCTTCTTTCCTTCTTCATTTTCATGTGCCAAGAGCACTCCTAGAGATTGTTCTTGTGCTACTATGTAAAGGATGAGCGGCCACCCATGTATGGGTGCTCGTAGAACAAAAGGATTCAACAAGTATGCTTTGATGCTCTCAAAAGCATTTCTACATGCTTCATCCCATTCGAATGGGACATCTTTCTTCATAAGGCTACTAAAAGGTTGACAGCGTCTAGCCAAGTTGGATATGAACCTCCTAATGTAGGCAAGCTTTCCTTGAAGACTTTTAAGATCATGAATATTTTGAGGCTTTGGCATTTTCTGAATAGCATCAATCTTTAAACTATCTATCTCAATTCCTCAGTGTCGAACTATGAATCCTAGGAATTTTCTTGATGTAACTCCAAATGCACACTTCATAGGATTCATTTTGAGTTGGTACCTATGAAGTCACTCAAAGACTTGATGAAGGTCTTGAAGATGCTCCATTCTTTTCTTCGACTTCACCACCAGATCATCAACATAGCATTCTATATTCTTATGGAGTATATCATCAAATATTTTTTGCATTGCCCTTTGATAAGTGGCACCAGCATTTTTTAACCCAAATGGCATAACTTTATAACAATAAATCCTTTTTAGAGTATGAAAAGCAGTGAGCTCATTGTCTTTTGGAGCCATGTGAATTTGATTGTAACTAGAGAACCCATCCATAAATGAAAGAGCTTCATGGCCTATTGTAACATCAACCATAATTTTTGTTAAAGGGAGAGGAAAATCATCTTTTTGGACATGCCCTATTGAGGTCCCGAAAGTCTACACAAATGCTAATTTGCCCATTCTTCTTTCTTACCGGGACAATGCTTGATATCTATGAAGGATACTTGACTTCACGAATAAAGCTAGCTTTAATAAGTTTGTTGACTTCACCTTCAATTTGGGGATTAACTCAAGCCAGAACCTACATTGTGATTACTTTGTTGGTTGTACCCCATTTCTTATTGATAAATGATGAATGGCAATCTATGGATCAAGACCGGGCATTTTTTTGTACGTCCAAGTGAAAACATCCCTATACTCTTTGAGGAGTTCAACATAAGCATCTTCTTCTTCTAGAGATAAGTTTGCATTTATAAAGACTGGCCTAGGGTCTTCGGTGGTGCCAATGTTGACTTCCTATAATTCATCAACTGTAGCCTGTACACCTTCTTCAAATAAGGGTGGAGCATCCTTAGTATCATCTTCAATAGGGGGTTTTTCTTTTGTGCCTTCAATGATTGTTATATGATTTGTTAGGACATATGTGTATCATATTAGGAACATATGTTAATATTTTATGTAATTGGCTAATCCTTTGATAAAATGCACTTTGCTTGTAATTGGGTAGATCTAGGATGTGTTTGATACTTCAAGGAACAAGGTTTCAAGATTAAGTGTTAAAGCCATGCAAGTCTGTCCAAGAAACAAACAAAAAAGTGCTAGATTTTAAAACTTGATAGCTAGCATCTATCGAAGTTTAAAAAAAAGCTGCTGAAGCCCGAAGCTTGACAACTAGCTTGATAGATGCCCCATCTATCGAGATTTATGAAATTCAGTTTTTTAGAGCTGATTTTCACCCAATCCATGAGTATGTGTTTAGGCTTTCTTTTTTCACAACCCTAAACATATATAAGAATTATTTTAAGGGTCGTCGAAGGTGACACAAGTTGCACAAGTGTATAGCAAAGTTTTGTTCATGCAAATTGTGACCAGAGACAAAATTTGCCCTAGTTCATCTTTCTCTTAAAGAAGTTGCTGTGTTTGTACACCGTAGGATTTTGTGACCAATGAGCTTCTTGATCTTCATCGTGTGATGAACTGAAGAATTTGCAGCCAACATCCTTCTCAAGTTGGTGATTAAGTTGCGTACTGGGATTTGCATAATTGGTTAGTCACTTACTAGGAGCCGTGCATTAAAAGGAGAGATTGTCACTACAGAACAAGTCTAATTGGGTATTAGGGTAAGGGTTCAACTGTAGGTTGGTATAAGGTACTGAGATTCCTTTACTTGTAATTACTTGTTGTAATAATAGTGAATTCTCGAGAGTGGTGACCTTAAAATCACCTTGTGGGATTTTTGCCATGTTAGTTTTCCCCGTTTGTAAACAAATTACCGTGTCAACTTTATTTTCCACTACACTTTATTTTAGTTGGTGATTTATTTGTGCTGCAACGTACATTGCATGTTAATTTGATTAATTAATAAACTTGACTAATTAATCAATTAATATATCACAAGGGGTCAATACGTTTTTGGCCTATCATGATTTACTAATGTAATAACTTTATCTTCCAGTTCTTGGTTTGTGGTCACCATTGTACGTCTTTTTATAGTCAAGGCTTCCCCACTATTCACTTCCCAAATGGTTCTATGTTTCATACAAAATGGGATGGAGCTCTCGCTTTGCCTTCAAATCTTTTGAAAGTCGAGAAGGGATTGAATGATTGAGCCTTGTGAGAATTGAACCTTGAGTGCTAACTTGAGAAAGAGTTGAATGACTGAGTCTTGTGAAAATAAAGCCTTAAGTGGCAACAATAGAGTTATCTTCTTGTGTCCTCAACCTATCAAAGACTGAGATATAGGAAGTAGGTCACCTAATGCGATAAAAAGTAGATGATCTCTTTGATAGGTTCAAAGATTGTTGTTCTTCCTCATAATTTGTTGAAATTACTGAAACACTAGCTTTTTGGATGGGAATATGAATAGGAGTTGGTGGAGTGTATCTAATTCCAACCTTAGAACTTGTTACACTGAAACCTTTAGCCTTCAACACCATGGTGATTGGCCCTCTTTTCTTTTGGTGACTGGGACAATGTGTAACATAGGAGCTGCCTTAGCTGCTTTAGAGCATCTCCAGCAGCTTCTCCAAATTTTTTTACTGTTTGGAAAATGAACCGTGACATTTAACTTTTACCTACCCACTTTTTCAAATACACTTTCAACAGATTCTCTATCCCATTCTTTATCTCATTTAAATATTATTTCTTCATTCATTGTTTATTATTTTTTTAAATCATCATTTATTCTTTTTTTAACAACTATATTTTTCAATGAGAAATGTTATGTTTACAACATTTTACACAATACTTTCATAACAAAATTTATGTGAAAAGTTGTTACTAGTTCTAATTTGAACCCACCATTAAAATTATTTTTTTCTTGCCAATATTAACTAATAACAATCTATCACTTAAAATTTATTGTGAAAATATTGTAAAAATATTGCGGTAGTATTTTTCAATTAGAATTTTTTATATTTTATATTATTTTTCTTCCTTTTATTTCATTTTCCTCCACGTTTCATTTCTTTTTTTCCCTTTTCTTTTTCTTTTTTTTCTCCTCCACATAAGTGTCAAGCCCCCCTTGTTTTATTTTCTTTTTCACCTCAAGAACATTCCAGCATCTCACATTTGCTTCACATCAGAGAGAGAGAGAGAGAGAGAGGCTTGGGACTCCACCGC
>NW_027070673.1:33567-36547 GCF_002906115.3 Quercus suber | reverse complement strand
AGTACTTTTATTTTCTTAACAAGAAATGACTAGAACAACCTGAAGATAAATATTTTCAATTTATTAGTGAAAAGCATGCTAGGTGTTTGTTTGACTGGATAAATCTTTTATTTCCTGTATTGCTTCAAGTATCTAATATGGATGGGTTTGCTTGGTGTAAAAGATATAAGTCTTGATGAAACTTCTTTGTGAATGTTCCTATCATTGTCCTGACATTATGGAATTTATGAAATACAAAATTAATCTCTTGGTCCAACAGAATCACTAATGGAAGTGCTCTGTTGGGACTTGGGCTTTTCTTGACCATTGGTCTGTTGCTTTCGCTTTTGTAAATAAAAATAATTTCATTTTCTTGATGTTATCTTTGTTTGGTTAATTGGTACTGTTTTTTCTCGTATTCTTGCTTAATACCAGGGGACCTTGGAGCAGACCTTAATAATATTTTTCAATCTGCCTTTTGCAGCCCCAAGGGCAATGGAGAAGTGCAAAACTGTAATTAGTGCAATGCTTCCACTGTGGATGAATATAATATTCTATTGACGCATATGAATGGGGTCTAAGCGGGTCTCAAAATTGGGCCCTATGTTTCCTTTTAGTAGTTGCTTTTCTGTGGGTCCTGTGCATTGTTCATAGGACCTGCAAGACTTATTTATTTTTTTTTTTTAAGAAAAACAACTTTAAAACTGGGTCTCACGGTACTATTTACACATTTAAAGATTATTTTGCTATAGTATTTTCAGTTTTCAGCAATAAGCGGTATCCAAACAGACCCGTAATTTGATTGTTGATTGTTAAGGCTATATTATTTATTACGTTCCTCTAGCTATGTAAGAGTAATTTATAGTTAGCCTTTCCAAGCTTTTAGGTTCCTTTATACATGTGTTATCTTTAAGTGCAATCACTTATTTGTTTTAACTCCATTACTTTCACATGAAGGTGAGGTTGGTTTATGATCTTTCTCTAATTGCAAATTTTGCAAAACTATATATGGTCACCATTATACCTTCAAACAAAATAAATATATGTGATTTTTATTTACCTGTCCCCTGCTTTGCACAGTTTAGCAACTAGTGTATATATAATAACAAAGTCATTATTTCAAGAACACTTGCAAGCTATCGACCTTGAACCATTGTAATAGTAACATTGTTAGTAGAGCATTTACTTTGGCTGAGTTGAGAGGACTCTGTATCCAAGCCAATGTTCCTTTCAGTGAATGCTGATTTCTTTGGAGGGGGTAGATCGACAATCTCACTTTTAAGCATAGAAACAACAACGGATATAGTTGGCCTATCTTTAGCAAATTCTTGGACACACAACAGCCCAACCTGTATGCATCTCAAAATCTCCATTTCAAAGAAGGGTTCATTTATCATCGGATCTATTAATGTGACAATGTTGTCTGCATTCCACAATTTCCAAGCCTTGAAAAATGAAAACATGATTCAAATTGTTAGTATCAATACTAAAACTTATCAATGAAAGAAGGCAATAGAGATTTTCAAAATGAGGCAATGAGTGACTTACAAGTCCTAAAAGGCTCAAGGACTGCTCATCATTATAAAAGCTAGTGTTTTTTCTTCCACTAACAATCTCTAGTAACACCACTCCAAAACTGAAGACATCTGATTTTTCTGAAAATAGTCCTTCTATTGCATATTCAGGAGACATATAGCCACTGAATTTCAACAATAGAACACATTGCAGATTTTATCATCTCAAATATTAGTGGTATTGATATAAATCGACCGAGCTAGTAATACATAGTTCATGTATGGCTAAGACAAAGTGTTTATATTCATTTATTTGGCAAATGAGTCAAGATCAAGCCTAAGTATAGGTTTGATGATTAAATGAGACAAGCTTTGGCATAATAATGTGTTCAATAACAAACTTAGGAGCATAAGAATTGATTTAAGTAAATAATAATATACTTATTTATACTTAATATTGGATTGTGTAAATTTGTAAATAAGTTCATAAGATACCAATTAATATTTGTATTTTATTGATAAATATATATAATCAAATTTATAGTAGAAATTATATATAATTTTTAACAATACAACATATGTGAATCTAATTATTAAAAGTTCATAAATGAAAACCATTTTACCTAATTAACTCCAATAATATAATTTCAACTACATAATTTATGTATGAATTATTTGCATAGATTTCTAAAGAGGTAAAATTTTTAGCAGTGGGGTAAACTATAAATGAGAACATAATAAGCTATCAACTAGTTTGTGAATCAATTTGAGCTTGTTCAACCAAAAAATGAGCTAAGTTTGACCAAGTAATCTAGCGTGTTGATGAGCTTGAGCTCGACTTGTATTGGAATAAATTTTAATCAAACAATCTTGAACTTTTAATACTCAACTTGGCTTGGCTAGTTTACAACCATACTTTCAATTGAATTTGGCAAACTAAGGGTACTTACTATGTTCCAACAACCCTTCTAGTATTTGCTTGGTCTTCATCACCTCGAAAAATCCGAGCCGTACCAAAATCTGATATTTTTGGATGTAGCTCTTTATCCAACAAGATGTTACTTGCCTTTAGATCTCTATGAATAATCCTTAATCTAGAATCCCTATGAAGGTAGAGCAGACCTCGACCAATTCCTTCAATAATGTTGAAGCGTTTTCTCCAATCTAGCGGATTTTCTCTTTGTGGATCTAATGAATTAAAACAAAAGAAACAAGAGAAAGAAAGTGAGGGTTAAACTTATAAGGTGAATGAACATGAGGTTTGCAAAAGAAGTTCATTTGGTGGAAGTCATTAGAAAACTATGTTCCAAGTGAATTACCACAACAAAGAATATTGTTCCATCGTCTCCTAATATACTGACACTATTTCTAGGCACAAATTTAAAAATTTAAAAATATTTTGGTAACAACAAATTGTATCAAAATTAACTAACCGAAGAGAAATGCATCCAAACTTTTGTTTGGCATGTATTCATAAATCAACATCC
>NW_027070673.1:2405-25900 GCF_002906115.3 Quercus suber | reverse complement strand
TGCTTTATGAGCTTAAAGATACACATGCGGGGCTGCTTGTACTTGCTGGAGAATCCAAGAAAGAAGGAGTCCGTGGTCTTGGAGCTTGCACATGGTCGTGTCAGTAATTAGGTACCTATTAAAACACCAAAAAAAAAAAAAAAAAAATCAAAAGGAAGATGACTCATTAAAAGAATAAAAGAAAAAAAAAAAACTACAAAAACTATTTAGTCCACATTGTCCATTATTTATCTTCTTTGGTCTATTCGATCCAATTTAGTCCAATTCAATCCATCTAATAATATCAAATTTGTTAAAAACAAAATTACACAGTAAAAAAGGATAAAGAAAAAATCCCCACAAAATAGAGTACTCTTCCATGCTCCAAAACCCTTTCCTTTCCTCCCTCTTCCCTCTTCTCTCCAATTCATGGAAGGAAATGAAATGAAATGGAAGTGAAAACCTTGAGACAACAAAACGAGCTTTCTCCATTAAAAAACCAATCTCAAATATTACTACATTTCCTCGACATAGATAATGAGTGAGTGAACCATGTTCCCATATTTGTTCATGTGCATGTTAACTTTTGTTGTTGTTGTTGTTGTTTTTTTTTTTTTTTTTTTTTTAATCTTAATACATCCTTGGGATGTACTCATATTTGGGTTTCAAGTTGTGGTGGGTTATATTTATCTTAATCAAGGGAGTCAATCTCATATTGGAGGTTGTACCGTTGACTAGTGGAACGATATATTTTAGTGTCGGTCAATACAGGTGTACCGTTTCGGGTTTACCGCTATTTTATATATATATATTATAATAAAAATAAAATTTACCATAAAACATTGCCTCAATTTAGAACAAATTATTCATGGTTTTAGACTTTAGCATACTAAGAAAACAAATAATACTAATAAGTTAATGCAAATAAGTTACTATTCTGCCCTTACAAAAATTCAAAAATTACAAAATTGAAAAAAAAAAAAAGAAAGGAAAAAGAAAAAAAAAAGCTTATTTCTATATCGGCCAAAACACCCAAAATCGGCTGGTATTTAAAACAGTACAAAACGTTGACGTTTTGGTATCGGTGCATGTACCGGTATGATACATACTGACTGGTACGGTACGGTATCGACCACCTTGACCTTAATACACCTTTCTATCCTAAAGCTTTTTCTACATATTTTCATAAAAAAAAAAAACTGTCACAAGTGCTCCATTAGATGGGTTAAGCCATACCATTGTCTCAAACTCATCCCAAACATCAATGATTCCAAAGATTGTGTGTATATTTAGATACATCTAAGTTTATTGGGGACATGGGTGAGAGAAATAACAGCAAGTAAAAACAAAATCAAATATGAAGGTTCAAAATACAAATTTCCAAATCTAAATAGTAAAAAATAACTCGATCTTAAAGGGTCAAAAGTGTAATTTAGTAATAAATTTAACTAAACTTTAAGCACACTCTTCAATTTTTTTCTTCTTCTAACAATCACAACTTTTTTATTTACCCCTAATTCAAGGTTGATGGGCTTTCTAATCACAAAAATACCTAAGGGTGTGATGAGTAGCACACAGACACACACACCAAAAAAAAAAAATCATTGTTGACTTTGTGAGTTTGTTATATTGATTGTACTTATGTCAATGGAGAACAACATGAGTTTCATATGTGGCTCAAAGTAGAGACACAAAAATTAAGTAGCCTATGAGCATGCGTTCATGTGCGTGCTGATAAGGCTTTTTATTTATTTATTTTTTGAAAAGGTTAATAGTTTTAATTCATCATAATTCAAAGTTGCTACAATTTCCAATCACAAAAATACCTAAGGTGTGATCATGGTTTTAGAAATTGGACTGGGGCAAAAACCGTTTTGCCTCCAGTTCCCGGTTTAACTCAGTTTTTTACTGGTTTTTGATTGGTTTTGGGGATTTTTACCGGACCAGGCTAGTGCTTGGTTCCCCATTGAATTGGCCAGTCTGATCCGATTTTTAAAACAAAGGGTGTGATTAGTGCTTATGTGAAAAAGATATTTCACCCATAAATGCATAACACTCATCACACACCTTAGTATTTTTCTGATTAGAAAATGTAGTAATTTTGAATTATGATGAATCAAAACTATTAACCTTTTCAAAAAAATAGAAGAGCTTTCGAAAAGTGTGTGATAATTACAGAATACTAGTCTTTGAGCATTAGCTCAAGAAGACGAGGTTTTGCGTAACCCTGTTGGAAAAAGAAGCTTGGAGGGCTTAGGTGCATTGGGTAGATTAGGCTTGGAGGGTCTTTTTCTATTCATGTATCCCAATTATATTTTTAGTAGATCATTTACCGCTTGGAAGGCGGCGGAGAGATTTTTGGCTGAGCACTTCGGTTTTCTCTTCGATAACACATTGCCGCGTTATCATTGTGTTTGTATTTCTCTTTCCTTTCTCTTTACCTTTTAATTTCTGCTGTATTTGTAGTTAATTATGGTTTAGAGTGTGTTACCAATTTGGTTATAGCTTATATTTCATATTCCGCACATATACTATTTGTTTATAAGTTTGTGTTGGCATTTTTGTAATTGGGGGTCTAAACGTTCATTGGTATTTTATATGCTATTTGAACTTTCTGTTTTATTATACCATATTCTGACATAGCAATTGGTAGAATTTTCGGGGCTGAAGAATCCCAGTTTGAGAGTGCTCCCATTGGAGAAGATCTAATGGTGTCTATGGCAAGGACTACGTTTAAACAAAGGCAACAGAGGAAAGACAACAAATGTATCTTACTAAGAAGGCCCATAACTTGTTCCAACCAAGTTGGTGTGAGAATGCCGAACAGGGGGCCATGTTTATATAACAATTTATGGTTTGTTCATGGTTTCTTTGTAGGATAAATGCTACTCCAGACTTTCGTGAGTCTAACAACCCAGAAAATACGTTAAGTAATAAAGATTCAATAAGGACCTCATGTAAAAGTCTCCATTTGAACCTTTCAATAGCATTGTGTTACACACACACATATATGGGCAAGATCTAGGTACAGTATTTAGGTACTATTCCTTAGGTTCCGTTCTTAAGATTCTGTCATGTGGATTTTTCCTTATGTGTTGGAAGTTTATTTTTTAATTATTTACATGGTAGAATCTTAAGAGAGAAACCTAAGGAATAACACCTAAAAGAAAAATATAAATTGTATCATTTTTGCAAACAAAAAAAAAAAAAAAAAAAAAAAAAAAAAAAGGAACTAATGTATACACACAAAATTTCCCATGGGGTTTCTTCGTAAAACACTTGACTTTCTAAAACTTTGAATGTAACATGAGTGATATGCATAATACAACCTAGGTATTGATTAGGACCCCAAATTTTAATTACAACTTAATTAATTAAGACTATTTTATCAATTAACTCCAAAGTTTACGTGATTAATCAATTGATATAAGCATGTAAATAAAATATAAAAATCCCATAAAATCAAAAGACACAATATCAAAGGTAACGCCAAATGTGTTATTAAAAAGAAAAATCCAAGCACCATGGGCAAAAAACCTCTTCGCAGTACCATTGCCATTATGATCCCCTAGGATGAATAGTTACTGTACCCGTACATGATAAGTGCAAAACCCGATTTGAGTATTCTCCTTGCAAATTTCAAGGACCTGAGGCGAATATGTAGAGGATAAAGGCTGGTATCGTAGAGTGGTTCGTAATTAAATCCTCTCTAGTTCTGGTGATTTCGGTTGTCAAAGGGTCCAGCCAAAGTCAGGCGAAATTTGGTGGGACGAAGAATCAATTTCAGTTGATTGAAATTTCTCTTCCAGTATCTTCAACTTTCAGCACTTTGAACCTCAACTCAATTACAAATTAACCCACTAACACCGAAATACAAATATTTGGATGTTAGTTACAAGAACAATTTGACGTGGAATATGCCAACCCAAAATAAAACCTAACATAAAACTTAGCCTCTTTATTGTATTGTTACTCGTGCAAGTCATTAATTATGTGTTACATTCAAAACTTTATGGTGGGTTTTGTATACCTTTGCTGAAAATTAGTTTCTTTGATTTGATATTATCCAGAAATTGATGTCCCATATGCTATCCTTTTGACAAAAAAAATCGTTGAATCATGAATGTTAGATCAGGCATGTGCGTTTGTTGTATCATCCATGATCAATCATTAAAACTTAGCTGGCGAAATTATGCTGTGTACGTACAATGTCCATGTCCAGGCCTGGCGGCCTGGCCGAGCTCCACATATTCATTCTTCATGACAGTGAGAGATATTGACTCATGAGAGAACTGGTCGTTGCAATTTATAGCTGGGACTCATGTCAAATTTATTAGGTTGGAGCACAGTTGAATGAAAGGAATGTAACATACACTCATTGGACCTAATGTCATATTTTCTCGATGCAGTTGATTCGAGGATTCAATCCTCATCTTACTCATTAAGTCATAACAAAAAAAGAGTACATTTATGTCCAATTCAAATGTTCATTTTCATTGAAGAATGATTTGTCAGAAATACTTGTACCTTGAAGAAGTAAGAAAAAGAAAAAGAAAAAAAGACATTTTAAAAAACAGTACATAAAAAAAAAAAAAAAAGTAACTTATAATCTAGTCCCAAACACACAAAATGTCAAAATCTCTATTTGTTGTTATTATTATTATTATTATTTTTTTCCTTTAGACTTGCAAATATTTGTCCCTTTTATTTACCGTTTCCATTCTCCTTTGCCTTTGAAGGCCAGCAATTGGTTTTTTATTTTATTTTATTTTATTTATTTTTTTTTTTATGTTTTTTGTGTATGTGAATAAATCACTAAACTTTTACGGATAAAAAACAAACAACGAAACAAAGGCCAATACAGACCCAGACAACAAAACCAGGGGAAAACGAGACTCCAAGGAACACAAACAGAGGCTTTAAAGGCCCAAACCACAGTTGTTGTCTATAACCTATAGATTATGGCCAATCTCATTGATGATTCATTCTGAAACATTCTTAAGAACTACAACAATTTATGTGCTACCATGGAAGCCCTTTTCAACAGTGTTAAAGAGCTTTCCATTGGCCTCAACTTTGTATTTCTTCTTTTTTTCATTGCTTTACAATTTTTATAATGGTTTGATATATATATTTTTAGTCTACTAAATCATTCAAATTCCACCAATGGTGTTTATATATAAATATCCTTGTAATTGATATAAATGAACTTTTGTAATTGATACTAACATAAAATCATGAAAGAGTGATAAAGCTAACCAAAGGAGAGTTGTGTGTACGTGTTATAATATGCTGAAGGTAATTTGATGTTGATCACTTGGGCAAATGCATATGATGAATGCAATAATGGAATTAGTCTGGAGTTTGGACAGTATGAAAATGTTATTGCCATTTTTTTTAATTAAAAAAGGACTACTAATTTTTTTAGGCTAAATTACAAGTTGCATCCTTTATATTTGACTAGAATTCATTTCAGTCCTCTAACTTTACTTTAAATTAATTGAATCCATTAAGTTTAAAATTTGTTTAATGAAGGCATTTTTTCCAATTCCATTAAAAAAATTACCATTAAGTATGCAATTAACTAATGAAAAAGTTTTTTTTTTTGAAAAATATTCTCATATAAAAAATCTATAAATATTATTATTAATTTTATATATTTTTTAATGACAAATTTTTAAGAAAATTGGACAGAAGGCCTGAATTGAATAAATTTAAAACTTAGAAGATGTAATTGAATAAAAGTAAAATTAGATGACTGAAATAATTTTTAGACAAACTTAGAGGATGTGATTTGCATTTTAGCCAATGGATATTTATTCATATATAAAAGATTTGGTAATTGAAGTCTCAAAATATAAGAAATTGTAATAAGTTAATAATATTCGAATAAAAAGGTAAAGATAAGAATTTAAAATTTACTAACAAGATGAGGAAGAAATGATATGGTAAAATTTGAATTCCTTGTGTGATATTTTTAGTTTAAAAATTTTATATTTCATGACAATTTCTACAATTTCTTATATTTTGAGACTTCAATTACCAAATCTTTTATATATGAATAAATATCCATTGGCTAAAATGCAAATCACATCCTCTAAGTTTGTCTAAAAATTATTTCAGTCATCTAATTTTACTTTTATTCAATTACATCTTCTAAGTTTTAAATTTATTCAATTCAGGCCTTCTGTCCAATTTTCTTAAAAATTTGTCATTAAAAAATATATAAAATTAATAATAATATTTATAGATTTTTTATATGAGAATATTTTTCAAAAAAAAAAACTTTTTCATTAGTTAATTGCATACTTAATGGTAATTTTTTTAATGGAATTGGAAAAAATGCCTTCATTAAACAAATTTTAAACTTANAAAAAAAAAAAAAAAAAAACCAATTTCATTTCATTTAAAGGTTTCCAACTGAAGTGTCCATGAAAGGAAGTTTTAATTTCCTAAAATTATTTTGAAGATCTTCGTCATTATTTAATTTGAGTTTCAAAAAAATTTATTTCTATGCGAAAATTTTTTTTCCTCAAAAAAAAAAGAAAAAAAAAAAAGAAAAAGAGATTTCTTAAACAAAAACTATGCCTGAGAATAAAATCATTTTATTTCAATAATTTTTCCAAGGATAATGATAAAATTTGATTAATATAACAATGTGAATAAGAGTTCATTAGTCCATATTCTTTCTCTATCAATAGATTTAATATTTAATAAAAAAAATAGATTTAATATAAAACCATATCTAGCTAACACATAGGCATCTGTACTGGAAGTCTTTGAGGCTATCCAAGTACCCATAACTTCTCTCTCAAAAAAAAAGTACCCATAACTTTCAAAAGTCTTCCTTCATATAATTTAAGAGGAAAAAAACAAACGACCTTCCAAAAGTCGTCTTTTTTTTTTTTTTTTTGAAGCTACCTTTCAAAAGTCTTAGGAAAGCATGATAGCATAAATACAAAGCATTTCCAAGTTTCAATACATCAAATACAAAGCGTGATAACATAAATAAACAAAGAATTTCCAAGTTTCACATTATAACACCACAAAGATAAGAATCATTCAATAAAAAAATATACAGCTGTAATCTATAAACATAAATTTTAAACTTATCAAAGTACGTAAAGTCATAATGAATGACATAATAAAAAAAAGAAAAATAATATGTCTACAACATTTTTACAACAAATCCTAAGTGACAGGTTGTTACTAGTTGTTATTATTAGGGTAAAAAAGTAATCTTAGTGTTAGTTTCAAATTTGAACCAATAACATCTAACCACCTGTGGTTGTTATTAGTTGTTATTGTTAGGGGCAAAAAAGTAATCTTAGTATTAGTTTCAAATTTGAACCACTAACAACTAATTACATGTGATTTGTTGTAAAAATGTTGTAAACGTAGCATCTCTCTAAAAAAAACTATAAATGGTTTAGTTATAATCTATATATCTATATGATATCAAAAAGTATAATATTTATTCTTATTATGTTTCTATTGAGTCACGTCAATGTAATATTTCGGTCCATTCAATCCACTCGGTCTATTTCAGTCCAATTATGTCCCTTTCAGTCTATTTGGCCCACTTAGAAAACTTTTCAAGCGAAGTTCAAGTTTTTGTGAGTTCAATCTTATTTCTTAGAGATTTAATGCCTATAGTATATCCCTTCAAATATAAGTTTATCGTGTGAGCTTTCTAGTTGAAGTAAAATGTTAGTTCATATGTTACACAGGTAGGTGTCATATTAATTAGCAACTAGCGGATTGCCCGCACGATGCGTAGATAATGTTGTAAGTTTCTATGTAAGATGTTTATGGAAAATGTTGAACATATATTAGAGTAATAATATGAATTATTAACATAAATATTTTTGTTGAATTAAAGTAGTACAAATTAAGGTGATAAAAAATATAGACTATAACATAATTGTTATAAAAATTAGAAATTAGATGAAGCAGTTTGTCATAAAAAGTGAGAATTTTAAGTTGCATGCATATATCCATTACATTTTTTTTTTTTTGGTGCTAAATTTATATGAAGCCTTCTAATTTGGAAATACACTTCAATGACTATGGTGTGCATTTTTATAAGAAAACAAATCAATACAAAACAACACAACACAAAATTCAATTTTGGTTGTAATCCTTTTCGAGTTCTTTCTCAATTGGATACCTCAAAGTTGCGTGCTTTAAGGGCTGAATACCAATCATTCAAAGTTAATTACGTGCAAATATGAGATTAAAGATTAAACACAAAATTACTCTAAATAATATATATGAAATTATTTTTATGGCTGCACATTTCCTTTGTGACAGAATCATTATTACAAATAGTTTAACAGTGTAAGAACACCAAATGACAAAATACGGTGCTATGGAACTTAAGAGAAGATAACACTATAGAAATGACATTATAGGTTGCCAATTCATGTACTCCATATTTAACCTAAATAAAGAACAATTACCATGTGATATCACCATGACCAATCTTGGATTATTCCATCCATGACGTTCACTTTCTTCTTCAATGCAAGCTTCAAATCCTTAATTGTTGTGATTCAACGATGTCGTATCTTCACACACAAATAGAAAGAAAGAAGGAAAACAACTATTTTCTTGTCAAAATGAGTATTAGCTTTCAATATAATTTTAGTTATAGCCATATGCTTGTCAACATCTAGAGAGAGAGAGAGAGAGAGAGTGCTAGAGGAAGTGCCATCCGGCAAATTGAGGATAGAGATACGAATAGTGATTCCCAATGTGATCACAACCCACAAGGTTCAATATAGTTTTAACCCTGCCTTCTTCACATTAATGCTTTTACATTTGTATTCTAGTTCTAGTACTTACATAATAAGATTGGGAATAGGAGAAGTTAGGCAATGCAGGAGTTACATGTGAAGGTGGAGACGAAAAGCCCAAATCTGGTATCAAGGCGTGGTAAATGAAAAGCATTCTAATTCCTTTAAGACAAGGATATTCAACCTTTTAAATATGAGAGAGAGAGAGAGAGAGAGAGAGAGAGAGATGACCACATGGCAGTCATTAAACATTTAGCTAAGGTGGAAGGTCAAACGGAAATATACTCGTAGTTGTTCGGGTATGCTAAAAGACATGAAGAGAAGAGAGATATGGAGGGAGTAAACTCTTCAAAGAGAGCGTCACATGGCAGAATCTCACACTCTCCTGCATGAGGTCTCTGCTTATATATATATATATATATATTGATTGCATCCACCATAGATTGGTATGACAACTCAAAAAATCCACCATAAATGCTTCCTAAGAACTCAAAAACAACTCACAACAGTCAGGATGGGTGAGGCTTGTGTTTGGGTTAAGAACCTCTCAAAGGATATGGAATAAGAGAGGGAGGAGTACGAGGGAAACTAAGAGAAATGTGTAGAAGATTGTAGGTAAGTAATCTCTAACTCTCAAATGGATTTATAGGGTTTTCTCTCTAAAACTCTCCTTAAAATTTCGTGGATAATGTGGGCTTTTATAGCATAGGTAAAGATATGAGGAAAAGCACACAAAACAATTGGCAATGCATCTTGGGAGTCAAGTCTTGAGTTAGCAAAGTCCTGAGCCACTCGCGAGTTGCCATCCATTACTTAAACCTTTAAACTTCCAGCGTTTGCTCCTCACGTGACCTTCTGTGAGTTGCACCACTCGTGAGCTAGTTGTAAGCCAAGTTGCGAGATGCTCAATCTTTATAGTTCTTCACCAATTTCACAGACTGAACCCATTACATTGAATCCCACAAAAATAAAAGGAAATGATTGAAGAATTACAATCAAATTTGACATGGAATTAATGCCAATAAATGTAATTGAAATTCACAACTATACAAATACAAACAAAAGTTTAAGATTCTTTAAAAAGTGTTCAAAATGAATAATTAACTACAACATGATTATGTGAATAATACATGCCAACTATCGACCTTGAACCATTGTAATAGTAACATTGTTAACAGAGCATTTTGTTTGGAAGCATTTAGAGGGATCTGTATCTAATGCAATCAACTTTTCAGTGAATGCTGGTTTCGTTGGAGGAGGCAGATTACCAATCTCACTTTTAAGCATGGAAACAACAACAGATACAGTTGGCCTATCTTGAGCAAATTCTTGCACACACAACAACCCAACTTGTATGCATCTCAAAATCTCTATTTCAAAGCAAGGCTCATATATCATTGGGTTTATTAACGCTATAGCATTGTTTGCATTCCACAATTTCCATGCCTGAAAAAGTGAAAACAGGATTGAAATTATCACCACCAATACCAAAAATTATGAAAGAACAAAAAGCAATGGACATTTAAAAAAAAAAAAAAAAAACAATGAGGCAATTAAATGGCTTACAAGTCCTAAAAGGCTTTGGGACTGCTCATCATTATAAAAGCTAGTGTTTCTTCTTCCATTAACTATCTCTAGTAACAACACTCCAAAGCTGAAGACATCCGATTTCTCTGAAAATCGGCCTTCCATTGCATATTCAGGAGACATATAGCCACTAAATTTTAACAAAAAATATATCCAAAACTTGTCATCAACAATATTAGTATCAATATCTAATTGAAATGGTCAAACCAAAAGTTACTTACTAAGTTCCAACGACCCTATTAGTATTGGCCTGGTCTTCATCACTTCCAAAAATCCTAGCCATACCAAAATCTGATATTTTTGGATTTAGCTCTTTATCCAACAGGATGTTACTTGCCTTTAGATCTCTATGAATAATCCGTAATCTAGAATCCCTATGAAGGTAGAGTAGACCTCGACTAATTCCCTCAATAATGTTAAAGCGTTTTTTCCAATCTAGCAGTCTTTCTTTGTGTGGATCTAATGAATTTAAACAAAAGAAAAAAAGAGAAAGAAAGTGCTGATTAAATCTACAAGGTGAATGAACATGAACTTTGCAAAATTTCTTTTGGTGGAAGTCATCAGAAAACTATTTCAAGTGAAGAATGTCCACAAAATTAAAAGAAGTAAAATATTTTTATAATAAAAAATGGTTTCAAAATTAACTAACCAAAGAGAAATGCATCAAGACTTTTGTTTGGCATGTATTCATATAACAACATCCTTTCTTCTCCTTCAACACAGCAGCCAAGGAGCCTAACAAGATTCCGGTGTTGGAGTTTAGAAATTACTACCACCTCATTCATAAATTCTTCTAACCCTTGGGCAGAGGTTCTAGAAAGTCTTTTCACTGCAATTTCTTGTCCATCTGACAGTTTTCCCTAGAAAAAAACCCAAATCATTAACTATATATTCATAGTATTTGAAAATAAAACTTTTGAAGAGCAACCATTACCTTGTATACGGGACCAAATCCACCTTGACCAAGCTTGTTAGATAGATGGAAGTCGCTTGTTGCGCTCACCAGCCTCTCAAAATTGAATAGTGGGAGCTCCTGGACTTGGTTCAGGTTGTCACTAGGAAGAGGTTTATGTGATTCCTCATTTCCTTTTAATCTCCTTGCTGAATTCGACTAAAGTTGTGATCAATCTGTAATATATACAAAAATTTCCTAGCGGTGTTATTTTAGTTGAAATATTACCTCTTTGTTTAGCCAGGATCCACTTCCACAATCTGTTAGCGCAGATTGAAATGGTCATTCCTATGATCACAGTGATTGTGACAATTTTTTTTCACTTCTCGCTTTGTATCTGTAAATCAGAAAAAAACTATTACATTAATTCAAATAAAACAGCTAACTTTATATGTTTTCTTGGGGTCAAATATATTGCATTTTACAACGATTTCATCAGCTTGGGGAGCTGAGGAATTTTGTGGGATTGGGTTAAAGATGGAAGAAAAAACAATTCACCAAGTTCTGAATAGGCAGCGCGAATGTAAAGATCAACTCTGCCGCTAGATAATGTCTATGGGTCAATTAAGCTTCCAGTGTGGAAAAATAATGCAGTTGATATACAACCTGTCCCAGTATCAAATGCATAAGCTATAAAAGAACTGTTACGTGTAGCTTTAACTTGTGGAAAAATAATGCAGTTGACTAGAATTAATAAACTTTCATTACGTATGTGATAGACCAAACTCTTTCAGACCACCAAACTCTTTCAACTCTCTGTGTCCTTTTTATTTTTTTTTATTTAACTAATTTTTAGTTTTATCATTATTTAATGCTTCATATCTCTGTTTTAAGCCTATTTGTCTAACTGTGACAAACACTGAAGTTGGCATAAGAGAATCTCTTAATAATTGGGCTAAAATCGAGGACCATCACTATGGGCTAAATGTCGCATGGATGATACACTAATAGAGAAATAGGTTTGCATAATTTGATATCTTGGTTTGGTAAATTTGTTAAAAGTATTTTTGGGATTGCTTAAAATTATTCAATTGATTATCTTTATCGTAATTCATGAAAAGCAGATTGTAACCCAACAGATTAGAGCTTGGACTATTACGAAGTCATAATTATGCGTGTGTGTGTATGTGTATAGAATTAAACAACTTTCAAGTGCATTTTTTTCAAATTACATAAGAAAAAAAAAAAAAAACAAAAAAGAGAGAAAAAATAATATTAAACTTATAAATAATCCATCAAATACAAAGCATGGTAATATAAATAATAAATATACAAATTGTCGTTTTATTTTTAGTGTAGTTGTAGGGAGTCAAATTATGGTCACCTGGACAATCCCTCGCTCACAATGATGTTCATGTGACTTAAACCCATGACTTGGCTCTGATATCATTTGTCAAACCATGTGCCACTCCACCTTAAAATATATTAGTGATGTGGAAGACACTCAAGCCTTTTATGGCATTCAATAATGCGTCTCACGGGCCTTTTTAGAGTACTTGTAAGGAGTTAAATTGTGATTTCTCAACATAAATAGTTTCCAAATTTCACATTGTAACACCACAAAGATAAGAATTCTTCAATAAATAAAATATACACTCATAATCTATAAACATTAATTTTAATCTTGTTGAGTATATAAATTCATAATGAATGACATAATAAAAAACTGTAAGTTGGTTATAATTGAAAAAATATGTGCGTTAATTTTTTATTGGTTATTCGTAGGTGCCATATTAATACGAAAATTTTGGAATTAACCTTAAACCCCGGCCCTAATATACCAAAAATTTTGTGTTTTTCTTAATATCATTTATTTATGAGACCTAAAATTTTGTGTTAAAGAGAGGTAAATCATCCTCAAGTATTCCAAAAAGGGTATGGTTTAATGGTTTACTTCTTAGATTAGACAATTATGGTGGACTTTAAAGAAAGAATAGGATTTTTTTTTTTTTTTTTTTTTTTCGGTTGAATAGAGAGGAATTAGTATTAATATTTCAGTTAAATTATGTAATTATATAAAATTACCTAAATACTTTAGCTTCACCTCTGATCACCACCAAAAAAAAAAAAATAATAATAAAAAATAAATAAAATAAAATAAAAAAAGGGTTAAAAAGATGCTACTAATACCTTGGCATGTATTTAGAACCTATGAACCATTTTACCGGCTTAATCACTTTTAGTCTAAAACTACCAATTAGTCCAATGTACGTGATGAACCAAGTTCCATATGGCAAGCATGATCAATTAATAGATAAAGCAAATAAATAAGCAATATAGAAATGCGAGAAAAAAAAAGTATTTAGGAAGAGGAAAACCTAAGCCTCCGAGGAAAAAAACCTCTCCCCCACCACATCATTGGAAAATTTCCCCAAGATGAATAGTTGCAATACAAGAAAAACAATGAACCCTCCAAGTTCATATCCTCCAATGTACTTAAACCCTCTAAACTCTTGTAAGCAATTGACTTCCCTAAGTACTTTCTTCAACTAGCTTGTTGGAGACACCACCATTAAGCCACCAACGGAAAGCCACCAAAAGTATTGTATTACAGATGACATCGTAAGTTTCCAAACTTTCACTCACATCGGACAATAGTTAGCTATACGTGAATGAGATGAAGGGAATACAAGTTCACACAAGAGCAGGACAATGGTGAAAGAAATAGAGAAGAGAGATTGAGAGTATTTAAATCTCAAAGGCAAAGAATCTCTTTCTCTACAAGGTGGGAAGATGATAATGAGCTCCAGCAATAGGCTTATACTTAGATCCCACTCTCTAGGAACGTCCAGCATGGTGTGTGTTGGACCATATGGAAAAAGCATATCAGGATGAAATAGGACAATCTATCTGCATGCTGTTCGTGATCTAGTCACGACCTGGCTAGGTCGTAAAGACGTACGTCGTAACATGCCTTGTCAGAAGCCATCTTGATCTTCTGCAACGTGTCACTCGCAAGCTATGCAGATCGCATGAAGGCCGTGAGGTCTCAGGTACTTCTTACCCCAAATACAATTAAGCCTAGAAAAAAAAAATACATAAAAAATAAAAGTACATAACACGTTCTCACTGAATAAAGCCAATAAAAACATAAACTTAACAATAGTGTCTATTATTTGTACCAATGGTTTTGAAATATTCATTCAATTCGATATAGCAAAATTTTTAAGATTCTTCTAAAAGTATTCAAAATGAATACACAACAAGAACATGATTATGTCAACAAGACATACTAGCTATCAACCTTGAACCATTGTAACAGTAACATTGTTAACGAAGCATTTTGTTTGGCTGCGTTGAGAGGAATCTGTAATCTGCCTTTCGGTGAATGCTAGTTTCTTTGGATGAGGCATATCAACAATCTCACTTTTAAGCATGGATACAACAATGGATACAGTCGGCCTATCTTGGGCAAATTCTTGCACACACAACAGCCCGACCTGTATGCACAATACCAAAACTTATTAAAGAACTAAAGGCAGTTGAGGTTTTAAAGAATGACGCATGCTTGTGCGTTAATTTGTTGATATCCCATATGCTATCATTTTGACAAAAAAGGCCGTTTAATCATGAATGTTAGATCATGCTTGTACGTTAATTTTTTGGATCATCCATGATCAATCGTTAAACTTAGATAGCGAAATGATGTTGTGTTTATGCAATGTCCATGTCCAGGCCTGGCGGCCTGGCCAAGCTCCACATATCCATTCTTCATGACCATGGGAGATATTGATTCATGAGAGAACAGGTCATTGCAATTTATAGCTGAGTCTTATGGCCTAGAAAGCACGGGTGTGGCTCCCGCGCCGTCACACTCGCACCCAACGTGTACTGATGTGACGTGTGGTGTGTGACGCCGCTAATCATGCGACTGTGCGGCATCAGTTTTTTTTTTCTAGCCGATTCCAGTCAAAACAAGCGCTGAAACGGCCAATACGGCCCTATTCTGACCTAAACGGGTGCTGAAACGGTTAAAACGACTCGATTTTGCCCGAAATAGGTGTCTATACGGCCAGGGGCGGCCCAACATAATTTGGGGCCTAAGGCAAAAAATTTATGCGGAGCCTTTAATATGTAAATATTAATTAAACAAAATTATTTAATACTAATCAAATTAAGGTTAATTTAATACATTAAATACATAATAATACCAACTAGATTAATGTTAATTTCATATAAAGAATTGAATATCATAGTTGAACCTATAAATATTAATAAAATAAAATAAAAATATATTGCGATTGAAAAAGATACTTTATTTTGGATATAAGACGATGCATAGTTAAATAAAATTGTAATCTAATTTTTAATTTTATATTTTGATTTTAAGAGAGAGAGAGAGATATTACTTGGTGTATGACTTTGTAGGATATTATTTTACAAAAATCAAAGTCTCAAACTATTAGGAGAGATTAATTTATAATTGATGATTTAACACCTTTGCAACATCTTTTTGAAATATTTTAGGGTTTCAATTGAGTTTAGGTTCTATTAGTCTCGTACTTTGAGAGTCTTAATAAAAATGAAAAAGAAAAATGCGTTAATTAAAAGCACTATAAAATGTTCAAAATATAATGTGATATTGTCTCTCATTGATGAACTTCATCAATTTAACTAATGAATGTTTATATCACTTTTTTTGTGATTAATAATATGGCAATTTGTAAGCTAATAGTAAAATTTGTAGTATCTTTAACATCACTAATAAAAAAAATGTACAACTTTTAGAAAAAATATATATAATTTTATAAAAATTTGGGCCTTTATCTATAAAAAGTGGGACTTTTTTTCCTAAGGAAAAATTTATTTTTTGGTGGGGCCTTAGGCCTAGGCCCAACTTGCCTATGCCTTGAGCCGGCACTGGATACGGCTGAAACGGATGCTAAAACAAGCCGCCATCATGTTGCTAGCTTCCATTCTTCTGCTTCATGTGGCCTTGTGAGAGAAGAAGAAAAAAAAAAAGAGAGAGAGAAGGAAGAAGAAAAAAAAAAGAGAGAGAGAGAAGGAAGAAGAGAAAGGACAATTCATGTGCATTGGTATAAGAGAGAAGGATAGATTTTTGAATAGGTATATTGGTATAAGAGATAAGGACTTGAAAAGTAAAAAAGATAGAAAATGTTGGAACTTATGAAAACAGTAAAAATATTTTTTGATTTTATCACCTTTACCCATCAATTTTTATTATTCTTTAATACTTTGATTTTATCACCTCAATAATTTAATATTATAAATATGTTATTGGGCTAAAATTGGGGTTGTGTAAACACTATTATAATATATAAAAATATGCTTTTAAATTTATTAATATATGTTTACCATATATAAAAAAACATGCATAGTAATATATAGAAAATATAAACAAAAAAAATTTTAATAATTTTTTAATTGCAGCATCCTGCTGCATCTGGACCCTACTTTTTAAAAAATTGCCAAGTCTCACATCCGCATTTGCACTTGCACCCGAATCTGAATCCGCACTCGTGCTTCATAGCTTATGTCAAATATATTAGGTTCCAGGACAGTTGAAGGAAAGGAATGTAACATACATTCATTGGACCTAGTGGCATATTTTCTCCATGCAGTTGATACGAGGATTCAATCCTCATCTTACTCGTAAGTCATAACAAAAAAAAAAAAAAAGAGTACATTTATTTCCAATTCAAATGTTCACTTTCATTGACGAATGATTAGTCAGAATTACTTGTATACGTTGAAGAAGTAAGAAAAAAAAAAGTAACTTATAATGTAGTCCCAAATCTCTATTTGTTGTTATTATTATTATTTTTTCCCTTTAGACTTGCAAATATTTGTCCCTTTCTTTTACAGTTGCCATTCTCCTTTGCCGTTGAAGGCCAGCCATTTGGTTGTTTTCTTGTGTGGATAAATCACTAAACTTTTATTGATGAAAAACCAACAATACGAAACAAAGGCCAATACAGGCCCAGACAACAAAACGAGGGGAAAACTGAGACTCCAAGGAATACAAACAGTCATTGAAGGCCCAAACCACAGATGTAGCCTATACTATAGATTATGGCCACTCTCACTGATGATTCATTCTGAAACTTTCTTAAGAGCTACAACGATTTATGTGCTACCATGGAAGCCCTTTTCAACAGTGTTGAAGAGCTCTACATTGGCATCAACTTCGTACTTTTTTTTCATAGCCTTGAAATTTTTATAAGACAATAGTTTGATATATATTTTTAGTTTACTAAATCATTCAAATTCCACCAATGATGTTTATATATAAACATCCTTGTACTTGATGTACATGAACTTTTGTAATTGATACTAACATAAAATCATGAAAGAGTGATAAAGCTAATCAGAGGAGAGTTGTGTATACGTGTTATAGTATGCTGAAGGTAATTTGGTGTTGATTACTTGGCCATGTGCACATGATGAATGCGATAAAGGAATTAGTTTGGAGTTTGGACAATATGAAAAGGGTATTGCAATTTTTTTTTTTTTTAAATAAAAAAAAAAACTACTACTTTTTTTAGGCTAAATAGATCCTTATCTAGAGGTCGAACTTAACAAAAATTTCCGAAGTTAAGGTATAGGCTTCAGATGATGTTAGGTGCCTGGTGCCCCACATCATATAAGATATCACATAACATAAGTACATCATAAGAGATCAAACATTTAAGAAGGCTCGAGTTTTGGCCATAACAGAGATGTTCACCATGGCACTCGTGATATTACCTCAATTTAAGGGAATCTTCATGTTGATTTATCAATATAGATAGACACCTCATTTTGTACTTTCTACAACTTGATTCCTAGCCCTGAATGAGGAAGAGCACCTCAAATGAAAAAGCTCGATCATTTGACCAACAATTTAAAAAAAAAAAAAAATACAAATTTTATTTCATTTAAAGTTTCCCAACTGAAGTGTCCATGTTGGTGTATACCACATTCTGAAAGGAAGTTTTAATTTCCGAAAACTATTTTGAAGATCCTAGTCATTATTTAATTTGAGTCTCAAAAAAAATTATTTCTATGCTAAAATATTTTTTCCTTAAAAAAAAAAAAAAAAAAAAGAGATTTCTTAAACAAAAACTATACTTCAGAATAAAATCATTTTATTTTATTATATATATTTTTTTAGAATACTAAGTATTTTTAACGTATGCACACAAAAAGATGAGAGAATGTCTTAAAAAAACTGATAATGGCTTATATCTAAAAGGGTCTTAAAATAATTTTATTTGAATCATTTTTCCAAGGATAATGATAGAATCTGATTAATATCACAATGTGAATATGAGTTCGTTAGTCCATATTCTTTTTCTATCAATAGATTTAATATAAAACCATATCTAGCTAATACATAGGCATCTGTGCTGGAAGTCTTCGAGGCTATCCAAGTTCCCATAACTTTCAAAAGTCTTACTTCATATAATTTAAGACGGGAAAAAAAAAAAGAAAAAAAAGAAAAAAAAAAAAGACCTTTCAAAAGTCTTACCTTTAGGAAAATTAGTAATCAAAGGGATCTTAAACAAGGTTTATCTGTCATTGTCTCAAGTGTAAAAGCTTTTTTTTTTTTTTTTTTTTGTTTCTCTCAGTTCAGGTTGGTCAAACAAGGAATGAGTTGAAGCATCTTATATTGGTTAATCAAATAATGATTCTGTTCCAATCGATTGAGAATTTGGGATATCATTATCACTGCAAAAAAATAATTAAGTATACCAAAATAATGGTAGGCGACACAATATGTAGATAGCACTCAACCCTCCCAAATACAATGAAACTTGAAAGCGTGTGTGTATGGCATTGTGAAAAAAATAATGCACTAGAATAGAATTTAGGAAAATGCTAATGAGTGCCCTTACTAGCTAATAATCCATTTTATAGGAAATGAAAAAAACTGTCAAAATATTAATTATTTTTTTTTCATTTCTCATAAATTTTTTTTTAAATGAATTATTAATTAGTGCTCTAAGAGCACTAGCATTTCCCTAGAATTTATAAACGTTCAGAACGTATCTAACAAACCAAACTCTTTCAACTCTCTGTATTCAAACTCTCTGTATCCAGTCCACCTTTACTCCTTCAGCTCTCAGATGGCTTGCTTCAGGCTCAGGCTTGATGAGATCTCCTTCCTTCTCTTGGGTTAGCTCTCTCTCTCTACAATACTATTCCCTCTTTTTTTAAAATTATTCCAAAACTTTGATTTCGTGCAACAAACACAGCCTTTTTAGGGGTTTAAACTTTAAGTATTTCATGCAATTGATGTTTATAATTTATTAAATTTGTGTAAATCAAAGTTCAAATTGATAGGGCTTGGTCTATGTGAGCTTCCTCCTGAAAGATTGCCTTTAAGGTGTTTGTGAGAATGCCTGTTTGCTTGACATTCCTCTATTGGCTTTATGCTTTTGCTTCTGGTGGGTGGTTTTGAATGAAAAAAATATATATATGAAGAAATGAGTCCATAGTTGATGTCACTGAGCCAAGTAGTACCAATTTAGTTTTTATTTTCGACTTGTTGCTCTCATAGTTTCTTCAAAAGAAGATCAATAAAACATGGTGTTTTTAGCTCTTATTTATTCAATATTCTGTAATTTGAGTGTCTTGTCATATGAACTTCTTGAACTCGAACCAAAAAAATAAAGGTTCTTGGTTCTTTGGGCAATTTGCTTTGGCACCCATTAATTGTTAATAGTTCTATTGTTTTTACTAACTTCAATTTATAGTGAAGATGCAAAACTCTCATGCCCCCTTTTTTCTTTTAGTATTGGCTTAAATTTGCTGCCCCTTTTTTTTGTTGCATAACTTTCCAAATGACAGATACATGTTGTTTTCTATATAAAAATTAAATAAAAAAAAATTCATGTGAAAAATACGGGTCAACCCGACCCGACCCGACCCGCAACCCGATTGACCCGAACCCGATTTTGACCCGCTTAAAGTGACCCGTTTTTGACCCGTGACCCGTTTGACCCGTAACCCGATTGACCCGACCCGAACCCGACCCGACCCGCCCGTTTTGCCATGTCTATTTGTGAGAACCTTATAATTTCTCCATCTTGGAGGGCAAAAAAGTCATCAAATCCTTCAAAAAAGACATTATACTTCCCCTATCTTAGGGAGCTAAGAAGTCATCAAATCTCTAAAAATTAAAATTATAAATTATAAATAAATTAAAAAAAAAAAAAAACATTGAAATAATAAAAATACTGAAGGAGGCTAATAAAATTCAGCCCCTTCAGAAAATATACTCTACTATAGATGACTGGAAGAATCGGGCCATGGTACTTGAATAACAACCATGCATCCCTCATACTCAAATGGTACAACTTCTTCATCAATCTTGCAAGCAATTGGCTTCTCTGATGCAAACCCCCTCATTTCTCCAGTGCCCTTCACTCTAATTTGAACTGACTTGCCATCATCATTGAAGGCCAAGACTGAATGGCACCACCAGTATTGAGCATATTCACCAAGCCAATAGGAGCAAATTCAAAAGAAGTACCAGCCAAGACTGTCACTGGGGACACAGTTATGAGCTCGAACTTGAATGGCTCTAAAGACAACTCTACATTCTCGGACGGCTTGGAAAGGACTAGCTTCTTATCTTGGTTATAGTACAACGCAAAAACGTGTACTCCTTCAATGGAAATTGGATTCTTGCCACGCTTCCATTCAATGTCTTTTGGGTTGGCTTGAGAGGTCAAAACATTGGAACATTGGGAGAAGCATTGTTTGCTCCTAGTTTCACGAGACCATCCACCTCCTTGGCAGTTGAATGCCCCAAGAACTCCAGTGTACTGTTCGAAAGGTAAAACATAAAGTATAATAAGAAGGGAAACGTTGAGAAGTGCCGTGCTGCGTTTGTTAAGATTTTCGTCCCACTTAATAAAAAGGACAAAAAAATTACTAAAAAGGTTGTCAAAAAGGATTAAAAAAAACTGCTAAAAAATTGTCAAAAATGACAAAAGCTACAAAAGGTAGACAAAAGGCTGCAAAAAAATTGTTAACGGGCACCTTACGGTGCCTATTAACACAATCCTAATAAGAATGGACATATCAAGAAAGGAAATTTTAAACTACTAGGAACCAAGGAGGTGGTTGATGGCGATCATGATCATAGACTCGTAGTCCTTTCATGCTCACCAATGT
Source organism: Quercus suber (assembly GCF_002906115.3). Lineage (NCBI taxonomy): Eukaryota > Viridiplantae > Streptophyta > Magnoliopsida > Fagales > Fagaceae > Quercus > Quercus suber. The sequence goes on along the minus strand of NW_027070673.1, from coordinate 4,459 downwards.
AGTGCTCAAGGTTTCTATTGCACATTCAATTCGTAAGTTGTAAGGCTCGTTCAATGAAATGGTTTAGCATGGGGACCTTTAATTTTACAATAAGTCTAATAAAATTGATAAGTGACATGTGATTAATGCTAATAAAAATAAGTGGTAGGCCTATGTAAAAGTGATGTTGACTTGTAATGTTAAAGGTTCTGGTAACAAATTTTGGATATGTCCCAATGTAAGCCATGCCATAGTGAACATTGCACATACTAAACAAACGACTTGGAGTCAAGGCCTCTAATTATGTGGACTACATCAATACTTATGTGGCAAGAAGGCTTACCTTGTTAAGATTCCAAATTTTTAGCATAGTCTTCCCATTACGGAGAGGATCCTCAAAAAGACAGTCTCGCATTGGAAGTGGATAGTACTCACACCTAGGCCTGTTCATTGATCTACCGGCACCGACTGAAACCGGTCTGACCGCACCGATCCGCACCTCTCAGGGCTTCGCCGAAAGTTTCCGGCACGGTGGTCGGCGGCATTTCTTCGGTACTGATATTGGACAGGTGCGGCCATCGGCGCCGAGACGTGCATACCGCCGAGAACCGAACCGCACCGAGTATGTTTAATATCTATATAATTTTGTTTTTTTTTAAAAAAAAAATATATGGCGTGCTGAGCAGTGAGCAAGGCGTGCTCTGTTTCTCAGTTTCTCAGTTTAAACAGAGCACGCCGTGCTCTGTTCTCTCAGTTTTTTTTTTTTTTTTGATGAGGACTCTTTAGTTTCTCACCCACGTGTGAAGTCAAAAAAAAAAATAATATTAGTGTGCCTATCATCAATAAATAAAAAGTGTTAGCGTGTCAGTCATAGTCTGAATAAAAAGTTGTCTTGCATTTAAAAAAAGAAAAATAATGCCGTTTGGTTAGTGTTAAAGACTTAAAGTTACTGTGTGTAAGATTTTTTTTTTCCTTTATTACTCTCAGCCACACACGTATCTGATACCCTGAGACTTAGTTGTCTAACTTGTCTCTTTCTCTCTTTTTTAGACTTTTGCTCTCATACTCAACTCATTCAGTCACTAGCTCAGTCACCTACTCACCTTCATTTTCTTCCAAACCCTAATCCCGCCAAACTAATATTAAAGTTTCCCTCTGAATCTCAGATTCTCAGGCTCCCACCTAACCATTTTTCTCTAATCTTATGCCCTCAATCAGTCTCCTTCTCATCTCCGTTCTCCACCGTAGCTCTGCCACTATGTAGTTCTATCTTTGGTAATCCTAACCCCTAATTTTTTTTTGGTTTTATTTTGAGTTCACTGAATATTTCTTCTTGTTGATTTAAATTTTTTTTTTTTTGGGTTATTTTCTTGTAATTTCGGGGTAATTTAAGAGATTCAGCTTCAGCCTAGTAAAGGACTAAAATCTCAAAGGCTTAAAGAGTTCGTGGGCATTTTCTCATACTATTTATAATATTTTTTTGAGTTCTCTAATGTTTGATTTTTTTTTTTTTTCTATGCTGTTTGATTTTGTTTTAAGGGTTATTTTCTCTTGTTATGGTTTAGACTTGATTTATAATTGTGTGTTTGATTTGGAATGTTGTGACAGGATTAGATTTATTAATATGTGTTAATGTGTTTAATAAACACATGTTTAATTTGACAGTTTGAGAGTTAAGTCATATTATAGTTGAGTCTTGATACTCTATAATTGTGTATTTGATTAGGAATGTTGTGAGTCTTGTGACAGGTTGAGGTTGAGATTTTGTGTTCTTGTGGTTGAAACTTGATAAAGAAAGGCTCAGTTAAAAAGAAGCAGTTAAAAGAAGTCAAAATGGGCTCAAAATGCTAGTTTTTAAAGGCCCAAAACTTAATTAGAATAGTAATTTTTAGAAGTCCAGCCCATATAACCGAACGAACCGCACCGAGCCGCTAAGATTAACCGCACCTTGTGTAGGTCGGTTCTTACTTTCCAAAAGTGAGGTGCGGTCAAGCATAGGGTGAAACCGCACCCTATAGGTGTGGTGCAAAAAATCTCTCTAAAACCGACCGAACCGAACCGTGTACACCCCTAGT